>NW_026057578.1:50786110-50853316 GCF_023721935.1 Panthera uncia | reverse complement strand
CATCTGTTTTGTCTCTTAAAGTCCTCAAATGAGTGAAGTCATATGATTTTTGTCTTTCTCTGACTAATTTCACTTAGCATAATACCCTCCAGTTCCATCCATGTAGTTGCAAATGGCAAGATTTCATTCTTTTGATTGCCGAGTAATACTCCATTGTGTGTGTGTGTGTGTGTGTGTGTGTGTGTGTGTGCATATACATATATATATCACCTCTTCTTTATCCATTCATCCATCGATGGACATTTGGGCTCTTTCCATACTTTGGCTATTGTTGATAGTGCTGCTATAAACATGGGAGTGCATGTGTCCCTTAGAAACAGCACACCTGTATCCCGTGGATAAATGCCTAGTAGTGCAATTGCTGGGTCGTAGGGTAGTTCTATTTTTAGTTTTTTGAGGAACCTCCATACTGTTTTCCAGAGTGGCTGCACCAGCTTGCATTCCCATTTCTTTGTTTTGTTTCTTAAATTCCACATATGCGTGAAATCCTCTGGTGTTTGCCCTTTTCTGGCTTAGTTTGTTTAGCATTATACTCTCCAGATCCATCCATGTTGTTGCAAATGGCAGAGTTTTCTTCTTTTTTATGGCTGAATAATATTCTGCAGTGTATATGTGTGTGTGTATACATACACATACACTGCATCTTCTTTATCCTTTGATCTATCATTGGACACTTGGGTTCCTTCCATAATTTTGCTGTTGTAAATAATGCTGTAGTATATATAGGAGTGCATATATCCCTTCGAATTCATGTCTTTATATTCTTGGTAAATACCCAGTAGTGTGAATACTGGAACATATGGTAATTGTATTTTTAATTTTTTGAGGGACCTCCATTCTGTCTTCCACAGTGACTGCACAAATTTGCATTCCTGCCAACATTGTGTGAAGGTTCCTTTTTCTCCACATCCTTGCCAACACTTAACTGTTTCTTGTGTTTTTGATTTTAGCCATTCTGACAGGTGGGGTGATATCTCGTTGTGGCTTTGATTTATATTTCCCTGATGATGATTGATGTTGAGCATCTTTTCATGTGTCTTTTGGCCTTAACCATATTTTTGAAATTACTTGTTTCTGCTTCCTCACCAGGTGTGAATTCTTCCAAGGGAAAGACTCTTTTATCCAAAACATAGCAGCATTCCTGATGTAGAGGTGGTTCCCAAGTGATTGAATTGAACTAGTAAAACTAATTATACTTTGGTCTAGTTCATTTCTCAGACTGATTGTGTGTGTCATATTTTATAGCTAGGTATTGGTCTAAGTTTCAGAAAGTCTATCTTTTTAATCCTGTCGAATGAATTGGACTTAATTATGTAAGGAAATGCTTATTTATTCATGATTTTATTTTAGCTGTATGAGAGTAACCTTAACTGTAAGGCTCAGAGGAGCTTTATTTACTTCTTTGGAATTGGAACTATAAGTAGGTTGTTTCATGCTCATTGGGCAAGAATTAAATTGCTCATACTTTTAAAGTTACAGCAAAGAGATCCTGATACGTGTTCTGTTATTACAGTGCTATGTGAGACTGTGCTGTGTTCAGTTATTACAGTGCTGTGTGAGACTTAGCAAAAATACTGTTTGGAAGGGAACAAAATTTCGAATTTGCACAAAGATTTTGTATGCTAATTTTATATAATCATGGCCTATTTTGATACTCTGTACAGTCTTTTCTTACCTTAAATGGGTTTCAGGCACCCAGCATTGTATTCTTTGGCAGTGTAGTGGAGAGCATTACTCTATGTTTTGAAAAGCTGGGTTCTAGTAGTAACTCTGCCACTAATTAATGCTCTTGACCCAAGCAGTTCTTTTCTGTTTGCTTGGCTTCTCATTTGTAAAGTGAGAATTGTTGAAACCAGTTATTAGCACATTTTCTAGTTGTTTGAATTTTAAAAATTATGATTATAGTATAATTGCATGTTCAAAACTACAGTCCAGTTACCAGTAGAGACTACTAAATTTTTCCAGGTAATTCTATCAGTTTCTTATTTTTGGATGTGCAGCATCTGGGCTAATAAACACGGTAGATAGTTGGATAGGGAAAATTTTATTTAACTTGAAAGTTTGAGATATTTTTGATCTCAGTATATATAGCTTTGGGAAATATCTATTGGAAAACACTTTTAGAAGAAGAAAGCAGACATGCTGGATCTGTGACCTCACTTATAACTGGTCAGATACCTGGGCCTATATACAAATATTTGATACTGTTTTTAAAAAAGTGGTCTGTTGGGGTGCCTGGGTGGCTCAGTCAGTTGAGTGTCCAACTTGGACTTAGGTCATGATCTCATAGTTCATGAGTTCAAGCCCCGCATCGGGCTCTGTGTTGACGGTGTGGAGCCCGGAGCCTGCTTCGGATTCTTTGTCTCCCTCTCTCTCTGCCCCTCCTTGGCTTGTGTGCGGTCTCTCTCACTCAAAAATAAATAAACGTTAAAAAAAAAAAAAAAAAAAGTGACCTGTTGACTGATACCACTGTAGTTTCTTTGGAAAAGGAAATAGTTTCTTGATAAGTACCTGTTTTGAAAGGGACATTTTGTAGCTTGGGGTTGTGGAGGGTGTCATTTAGTTGTCTATAAAGAGCGGTTTGATAACCAGCTATATAGCTATTATTAGAAAGCAGTGTGTCTGGTGTTTTGTCTAGGCAGCAGGGTGGTATTATGAAAACATTTTTGGAATAAAATCTGGTTTGAATTCAGCTGCTGTTTTCTGCCGTCTTTTTTCTCCCCCTCATTTTAAGAAGTGAGTTAATATTGCTTCTCCCCCCTTATTTTAAGAAGTGAGTTAATATTGTTAATATTGCGTATAAGGATTGAGAACTTAAGTACAGTGCCTGGTCTATATTATTATATGTATATAATATATTCTGAGAAGATATCAGTTGTTTTCCCTTTCCTAGTGGATCATTAGAGCATCAGCCTTGAAGGAGTTGTATTGTTTTGTTACATCAGATGTGCGTAAGCGGAAAGCTAGTGGTGGGAGGTAATTTGGAACATTGAGTAGCCCAGATGGACTGGAGAGGAAAGCATTGTGGAAAGGAGGCGGTGGAAGGATGGTTGGGACAGTACTTCTGAGGACCAAGAATATCAGAGAAGTGTAATTTATAGGTACTTGTATTTTTGAACAAGGAAGTGTCTTGGCTAGAACTCAACTTTAGAAAGATTAATTTAGGTAAGTGTGGAAAGGAAATGGAGATGAGGCCATCTAGGAGGTTATCAGTTGTTTAGGTGATAGCTAACTCTAACCTCGAATGCATTAGGTAATGGTACTAAGGAATGAAAGAATGGGAACAAATAAGTTTTAACAAATTAAGGATCATTTTCTTAAATCAGTACCTGGTATTCAGATCTTACTGGAATATAAAAACTCTAAAAAAGCATCATCGAGTATTTACATTTAAAATATGTGTTTGCTCTAGCACTGTTTCTGGCATGATAAAATTGCTTATGGTTGTTTTCTTTCTTCCAACAGAAAGAAATGCAGGAGTTGAAACTAAATAGCAGTAACTCAGGGTCCCCTCATCGTTGGCCTACAGAGAATTATGGACCAGATTCAGTGCCTGATGGATATCAGGGATCACAGACTTTTCATGGGGCTCCACTAACAGGTTAGTTGGCAACTGGATAATTCCAGTTTTTAGTAAAATCACTGTACTTCCCCCTCCTTTACATAGATAACTTGTGAACTCACCTTGTCTATATACATTTGTTTATATACATGTTTATATATGTCTGCTTATATGTTTCTTAAGCTGTGTATGGTATTACTGAGATTTTTCATAACTCCAAGTAGAAACAAAACAAGCTTTCTATGATCCTGTGTATATAAAGACTGAAAGAACCCCTCCATACATACCTCAGAGAAGCTAAGACTGAGATAGAACAATTTCTTATAATTGGGAAATGTTACCTGATGCTGTTGTGCATTAAGAGATGGCTAATTGAAACCTCTTCAGGAATTACTTTGATGATATACTTAGATGTATGACATTCATAGGAAATCTTGTTTATTTTGAAATACAGTGGTTGGTTATACAAAGGAAGGAGGTGGAGCTGGACCATATTGCAATTTGAAGTTGTGGTCTCTAGAACTGACCTCTTGAGCCGTTTTGTGTGTTTCAAATGTGGAGATAAAACTTTGCCTCACATGATTATGTGAGCGTTTGTATATGTGTGGATATTAGGCATTTACTTTAGAGTATTTAGTAAACAACGAACCAAGGGTGTTCCTGTGGGTTGTCTGTGTGCAAAAGTGCTTTGGGCATGTAATTTTATTTAATCATAGTAACCAGAATGGTAGCTACCATTATGAATCCTATTTTTATAGTTGAGGAAGTGTGTTTAGAAAGGTTAGGCAATTTATCCATTATTGTACAGCTAGTTATTGGTAGAGCCAGAGTTTAAACTTCAGTGGTCTCACTTTAAAGCCACTCGCCAGTATGATTATGTTGCCCACAGACCACCAGAAATGATAAAAATGTTTTTTTTTTTTAAATGAGATAGATTCTGAAATGGTAATAGTACCCCCCCCCCCCATTGTTTTTTAACCAGGGATGATTTAGAATAGTGTGTTCCAGTTTAGATGAGCACATTTATGTGATGGTCCATAGGGCCATATTGAAGGCAGCCTCACTGTCCTCGTGTGACAGCGTCTTCTAAATGCAGGAAAAATAATAGGAAGGAAATCTTTGTAAAGTCACACTTACTAAATGTCACAAGTCATAGGTAAATACATGAGATGTCAAGAGTTCAAACACTGCTCACTTAAAAACCTTGTGCACTGTATAGAGCCTTGCATAGAGAAGATAAGTAAACTGGCTAGCCTTTTCTAGGGCTTTTTGAGTGCTGTGTGGAATTGATCATTTAGCAGCTTTTGAGTCACAATTTCCATTTCTTCTATGTACAGACATAAAAGGTCTTCTGGTTGTTAAACATAACATTCACATTGTCTCATTTTATTCTTGCAATTACCCTATGAAATGTGTAGAAGCAGCACATCCTCATTTTACAATTGAGAAAAATGGAGACCCCAAACACCTCATTGACAAGGTCACAAAAGCAGTTTTGTGGCCCTACAAGGTGGAGAGCTCAAGTCCCCCATTTGCCGTTCCTGTGTTTATAGATTTTGTTTTTCTTAATAACAGTAAAAATATACCAAGATAGTTCTTGTCTTTTTAAATAAGATAATTAAAAAACAGTGATTAATAAGCTTATAGGAAATGAAGTACTGAACTGTGTAAATAAACTAAAAACTAACTGTACCACCAAGAGTGCTATTAACATTTTGGAGCATTTCCTTCTGGTTCTTTCTCTTTGTTTACATAAAGAATTTTTAGTGATATTTTTATCATTATTGTCTTATATGTAGATGAGTAATCTGTTTTTTAAATATTAGAGTTCTTAGCATTTTTCTTAAATATTTTTTGAAAATACTGTTAATGAATACAAGGTATCCCATCATGTGGAAGTACTACAAATTTTATTTCTTTATTATTTCCAGTTTGCTGTTAGAAATAATGCTGTGAACACATTCTTAGGATTGTTAGGGTATTTAAAAAATACTTTTGTGTTGGGAAATTGCCTTCTGGAAAAGCTATGCCAGTTTATACTGTTATCACCAATATCTGATAGTGCCTACCTCATTGCATTCTTGCTTAGTGTTAATTATTACCAGTTTCTAAAAACCACCAATTTTTAAAACAAAAATGGTATCAGTTTTCATTTTTTTAATACTGGGCATGTTCAACACTTTATAATCTTTTGTATTTCCTGAATTAATCTGTTTGTTTGGTGCTTTTTTTTTACTAGATTATTTTTAGTAGGTTTATAAGAACTTTAATTATTTGTTCACTATTAAGAGTCACTAGTTACTGATAAAGTCACTAGTTAAATTTCAGACTTTATGATTCTTGGGTCATATCCATCAACTTGTTCTGTGTTCTGTTTCTTTTTTCTCCCCCAGAGTGTTTCCAAAATAACCATCTTTACCAGGCAGTCCATTAGTTTTCCAAATTCAAACGAGCTTCTTTAGCAATTTTTACTGTTCTAATCCCTATAAAGAGAAGATAAATAGACTGGCTAGTCTTTTTCAGGTCTTTTTCAGGGCTTTCTAGAATCAGTTGTTTAGCACCTCTTGGATCATGGTTTCCATTTCTTCCATGTCAAGGCATAAATGGTCTTTAGGTTTTGTTCTCTGATTAAACTTTCATAAAACAGATCAAACAAATGATTGTGGTGGCTTTGCCATGAACACGAATGTCTTCTAGGTGTTGGTTTCCTGATGAAACTCATACAAAACAGGTGGAGCAAATAGTTTGGACATGAGCATGAGTGTCAGTCATGATGTGCCTTTTTTTTTTTTAAATTCTTGTATTTAATAAGCAAAGGAACACATTTTGTGTTACTTATGAGATTCTTTCCATGAATTTATCAGGTGATTTTTGACTGGAACATTTTCAGCTTCAGTTTATAAAATGCAGCCTTGCCATTCTGCATATTTTTAAGTCTCACTTTAAAAATGTGGCCCTGGGGCCATCAGATGTATATTTTAGTTCCTTAAATCCTTCCTGTGACTAGTGTGTTCCCAATATTTCTGATGTTGAATGTAGACTGTGCTTTCATATCATACCAATCTTCCTTAGAAAACGGATCAAACAGTTTCTTCTTGGCTCCTTTTTTGGTGCTTGTTGTGAGGGGCTTGTTCTTGTTGACCACTGTGGTTCTGCTCTCTTATTCCTCATGTGTCATATTTAGGGGTTTTTCCTAGTTTGTCATTTGGTATTCTTTATGGTATATTTTGATGTATAGAAATTTTTAAAAACCTATAGTTAAATCTTTCTTTGATTTCTATTGCTTTTGTAATTTATAGTTCTTGCCTAGGTAGTCTTAACTATAGTATAGACTTTTTTAACTGTTTTCTTTCTTTTCTTTTCTTTTTTTTTTTTTTTTTTTTAGTTGCAACTACTGGCCCTTCAGTATATTATAGTCAGTCACCAGCATATAATTCCCAGTATCTTCTCAGACCAGCAGCTAATGTTACTCCCACAAAGGTAACAAAGGAATAATTTATACATTTATAAATATCTCCTTTTTAATTGTTCAGGCTTCCTTCAAAGAAATTCAAGAAGTAGTTCAGCATTAAAACTTATATGTCCCATAAGATACAGATATTTTAAATTTCTCTCCAGATACAGAGTTTATGCTTCCTACTCATCTTATTTTTATGTTACAATGAGTGTGAACATTTACAATATTTTCTAAATGGGGTGGTGGTGGTGGTGGTGGTGGTGGTAGTGGTAGTGGTGATGGTGGTGGTGGTGGTGATGATGGGTCCTTCATCATTTTGTTTTGGCGGAAATAGGACTAGAATGGCCTTGCTGAACCACTATGTGGTAAGTACTTCAGGCCTAAAGTGGCTATGTAGGTGTCAATTAACACCCAGTATTACAACCATAGTTGAATTATAAAGCTTTGAAGACAGATGGCTTGGGTGCATTTAGACCTTGGCTTTCTGCTCGCTTGTGACCTTGGGCAAGTTTTTAAATCTCTCTATGCATTAGTTGCCTCATATGTAAAATGAGGATAATAATCCCTTAATTCATAGGGTTTTTGAGGATATTAAAATGAGATACTATATTAAGTGCTTAGAACAGTGCCCAGTTGGCACATTAGTAAATACTTGATAAATGTTAGTCTCCATCATCATCATCATTATTGTTAACATCATTTTACACATTATTTAGGAATGAAGAAATTTATTCTGTGCATTTATTGTAGAATTGGATTTTTAAGATTCTGTCATTAGTTAAGACAGTTTTTATTAAAGAAAGGAGTATAACTGTAAGTATCTTTGTAAGTAATGTTGTCTTCTCTTGATGATGTGCTACATACCCTAATGATATTTTTACCTTATAATGCTCATATCTGTGGTTTGTGAGAATTGGTTTGCATCTAGTTATCTGTAATTTTGTAGACAACCTACAAAAAATTTTAACTTTTTTTTTCTTTTAGGGTCCAGTTTATGGCATGAATAGGCTTCCACCTCAACAACACATATATGCCTATTCCCAACAGATGCACACACCACCAGTCCAAAGCTCATCTGCTTGTATGTTCTCTCAAGAGATGTATGGTCCTCCGTTGCGTTTTGAGTCTCCTGCAACAGGAATTCTATCACCCAGGGGTGATGATTACTTTAATTACAATGTTCAACAAACAAGCACAAATCCACCTTTGCCAGAACCAGGTTATTTCACAAAACCCCCAGTTGCAGCTCATGCTTCAAGATCTGCAGAATCTAAGGTTATAGAATTTGGAAAAACTAATTTTGTTCAGCCTGTGCCAGGTGAAGGAATAAGACCATCTTTGACAGCACCCGCACATACAACACAGCCAACTCCTTTTAAATTTAACTCAAATTTCAAGTCAAATGATGGTGACTTTACCTTTTCTTCACCCCAGGTTGTGACACAGCCCCCTTCTACAGCTTACAATAATAATGAAAGTCTTTTAGGTCTCCTAACTTCAGATAAACCTTTGCAAGGAGACAGCTACAGTGGACCAAAAGCTAGTCAAACCATTGGACCTCGAAATACGTTCAATTTCGGAAGTAAAAATGTGCCTGGAATTTCATTTACTGAAAACATGGGTCCAAATCAGCAAAAGAATTCTGGTTTTCGTCGAAGTGATGACATGTTTACTTTCCACGGTCCAGGGAAATCAGTATTTGGAACACCTGTGCCAGAGCTGGCCAACAAGAGTCATGAAACAGATGGAGGAAGTGCCCATGGTGATGATGATGATGATGGCCCTCACTTTGAGCCTGTGGTACCTCTTCCTGATAAGATTGAAGTAAAAACTGGTGAGGAAGATGAAGAAGAATTCTTTTGCAACCGTGCAAAATTATTTCGTTTTGATGCAGAATCCAAAGAATGGAAGGAACGTGGAATTGGCAATGTAAAAATCCTAAGACATAAAACATCTGGTAAAATTCGCCTTCTAATGAGACGAGAGCAAGTACTGAAAATCTGTGCAAATCATTACATCAGTCCAGATATGAAACTGACGCCAAATGCTGGCTCTGACAGATCTTTTGTGTGGCATGCTCTTGATTATGCAGATGAATTGCCCAAGCCAGAACAACTTGCTATTAGATTCAAAACTCCTGAGGAAGCAGCACTTTTTAAGTGCAAATTTGAAGAGGCCCAGAGCATTTTAAAAGCCTTAGGAGCAAATGTAGCCTCAACCACAAATCAGACTCTGAGAATTACAAAAGAACCCACAAGTCATGATAACAAAGATATTTGCAAATCTGATGCTGGAAACATGAATTTTGAATTTCAAATGTCAAAGAAAGAAGGGTCTTGGTGGCATTGTAATATCTGCTCATTAAAGAATGCTGCGACTGCTAAGAAATGTGTGTCATGCCAGAATCTAAACCCAAACAGGAAAGATTTCCTTGGTCCGCCATTAGTTGAAACTGTTTCTGCTCTTACAACTGGCCCAGAAAATACTCCAGATAGATTTACACCGATGACTCCAAAGAAAGAAGGTCACTGGGATTGTAGCATTTGCTTAGTAAGAAATGAACCTACTATATCTAGGTGCATTGCATGTCAGAATGCAAAGTCTGCTAACAAAAGTGGATCTTCATTTGTTCAGCAAGCTTCCTTTAAATTTGGCCAAGGAGATCTTTCAAAGTCTGTTAACAGTGATTTCAGGTCTGCTTTTTCTACGAAGGAAGGACAGTGGGATTGCAGTGTGTGCTTTGTACAAAATGAAGGAAGTTCTACAAAGTGTACTGCTTGTCAAAATCCAAGAAAACAGAGTTTACCTATGTCTTCTGTTCCAGCATCTGCTTCTTTTAAGTTTGGAACTTCAGAGACAAGTAAAACCCCGAAGAGTGGATTTGAGGACATGTTTGCTAAGAAGGAAGGACAGTGGGATTGCAGTTTCTGCTTAGTACGAAATGAAGCAAATGCTACAGTATGTGTTGCTTGTCAGAATCCGGGTAAACTGAGTCAACCCACCTCTGCTGTTCCAGCACCTGCCTCTTTTAAGTTTAGTACTTCAGAGACCAGCAAAGCTCCGAAGAGTGGATTTGAAGGAATGTTCACCAAGAAGGAAGGACAGTGGGATTGTAGTGTTTGCTCTGTGCAAAATGAGAGTTCTTCCTTGAAATGTGTGGCTTGTAATTCCTCTAAACCAACTCATAAACATATTGCAGAAGCTCCTTCAGCCTTCACATTGGGCTCAAAGACTAAGTTAAATGATTCTTCTGGAAGTCAGGTTGGAACAGGATTTAAAAGTAATTTTTCAGAAAAAGCTTTTAAATTTGGTACTACAGAACAAGGATTTAAATTTGGGCATGTAGATCAAGAAAGTACACCTTCATTTACATTTCAGGGTTCTTCTAATACAGATCCTAAGTCAACAAAAGAAGGATTTAGTTTTTCTGTCCCTGTGTCTGCTGATGGGTTTAAATTTGGCATTCAGGAGCCTGGAAATCAAGAGAAGAAGAATGAAAAGCCCCTTGAAAATGACACTGGTGTTCAGGCTCAGGATATCAGTAATCAGAAGAATGGTAATGGTGTGGTTTTTGGTCAAACTGGTAGCACATTTACCTTTGCAGATCTTGCAAAATCAACTTCAGGAGAAGGATTTCAGTTTGGCAAAAAAGATCCTAATTTCAAGGGATTTTCAGGTGCGGGAGAAAAATTATTCTCATCACAAAGCAGTAAAATGGCTGATAAAGCTGACACTTCTGCTGACCTTGAGAAAGATGATGATGCCTATAGAACCGAGGACAGTGATGACATCCATTTTGAACCAGTGGTTCAGATGCCTGAAAAAGTGGAACTTGTAACAGGAGAAGAAGATGAAAAAGTTCTTTATTCACAGCGGGTAAAATTATTTAGATTTGATGCTGAGATAAGTCAGTGGAAAGAAAGGGGTCTGGGGAACCTAAAAATTCTCAAGAATGAAGTCAATGGCAAGCTGCGAATGCTAATGCGAAGAGAGCAGGTACTGAAAGTATGTGCCAACCATTGGATAACAACTACAATGAACCTGAAGCCTCTCTCTGGGTCTGATAGAGCATGGATGTGGTTAGCGAGCGATTTTTCTGATGGTGATGCCAAACTAGAGCAGCTGGCAGCAAAATTTAAAACACCAGAGCTGGCTGAAGAATTCAAGCAGAAATTTGAGGAATGCCAGCGACTTCTATTAGATATACCACTTCAAACTCCTCATAAACTTGTAGACACTGGCAGAGCTGCCAAGTTAATCCAGAGAGCGGAAGAAATGAAGAGTGGATTAAAAGATTTCAAAACTTTTTTGACAAATGATCAAACAAAAGTCACTGATGGAGAGAATGAGAGCTCTGAGGGTGGTGCTGCCACTGCCTCTGATACAACTAACAAGCCAAACCCCGAAAACACGGGGCCCACACTGGAGTGGGACAACTATGATTTAAGGGAAGATGCTTTGGATGATAGTGTGAGTAGTAGTTCAGTACATGCTTCTCCATTGGCAAGTAGCCCTGTGAGGAAAAATCTCTTCCGCTTTGGTGAGTCAACAACAGGATTTAACTTCAGTTTTAAATCTGCTTTGAGTCCATCTAAATCTCCTGCCAAGTTGAATCAGAGTGGAACCTCAGTTGGCACTGATGAAGAATCTGATGTTACTCAAGAAGAAGAGAGAGATGGACAGTACTTTGAACCTGTCGTACCTTTACCTGATCTAGTGGAAGTGTCCAGTGGTGAGGAAAATGAACAAGTTGTTTTTAGTCACAGAGCAAAACTCTATAGGTATGATAAAGATGTTGGTCAGTGGAAAGAAAGAGGCATTGGTGATATAAAGATTTTACAGAATTATGATAATAAGCAAGTTCGCATAGTGATGAGAAGGGACCAGGTATTAAAACTTTGTGCCAATCACAGAATAACTCCAGACATGACTTTGCAAAATATGAAAGGGACAGAACGAGTGTGGGTGTGGACTGCCTGTGATTTTGCAGATGGAGAAAGAAAAGTAGAACATTTAGCTGTCCGTTTTAAACTACAGGATGTTGCAGATTCATTTAAGAAAATATTTGATGAAGCAAAAATAGCCCAAGAAAAAGATTCTTTGATAACCCCTCATGTTTCTCGTTCAGCCACTCCCAGAGAGTCACCATGTGGCAAAATTGCTGTAGCTGTATTAGAAGAGACCACAAGAGAGAGGACAGATTTAATTCAGGGTGATGACACAGCAGATGCAACTTCAGAAGTTGGAGAAGCATCTAGCACATCTGAAACAACAACAAAAGCAGTAGTTTCTCCTCCAAAGTTTGTATTTGGTTCGGAGTCTGTTAAAAGTATTTTTAGTAGCGAAAAATCAAAACCATTTGCATTTGGCAACAGTTCAGCCACTGGGTCTTTGTTTGGATTTAGTTTTAACGCACCTTTGAAAAATAACAGTAGTGATGCCAGTTCAGTAGTCCAGAGTGAATCTGAAAGAAAAGTGGAACCTAATTGCGAAGAGACGAAGAATTCAGATAGCAAACAGTCTTCAGATGGCAAAGTCAAAAATCTCTTTGCTGCTTTTCCAAAAGAAGAGTCCTCAACTAATTACACATTTAAAACACCAGAAAAGGGTAAGCGCTTTGTCTTTGGTATAAACAGAATTTTTTTTCCATTAATTTGTAAATATTTTGCTTGATGCATATACTTTTTGGTAGGATACTAACGTCTTAGTAAAAGTTGGGTTATAATAGCTTTGTGAATAGTGAAAAAATATTGGTGCAGATTTTTTTTCTCCCTAAATCTGTTTCCCTGTGTTTAAACAGCAATAGAAAGTGTGTGTGTGTGTGTGTGTGTAAGTTATTTAGGAGATCTGAGTAACTGGAAGATACTTATATCATGCTTAGTGCAGAGAACAAGAACCTAATACAGTACCAAAGTTTAGTGACTCATGTACTTGAATCATGAGTATTACCTCGAGTCTGATTTTTTTAAGTGTCCATTCTTCAACATATTATTCTCTTGTCACTCAAAAACCATGGTACTGAGATGTTTATAAGTTATGTAAGGAAGCCTTGCTGCTAGTATTAAAAGAGTAAAGAAATTACCAGGATAAATAAATATGTAACACAGCCAAATTGGTATAAATTGAGGTATTCTGGCTTTTTATATTTTAAAATCACATTGACTTTGATTCTCAAAATGTTCAAAAATGAAATACTCTTTATTTTCTAGGATTTAATTTTAGCCTTTTTAAATCTAATCCAATGGCTTTTTGGACCAGCATCCCTTCCTCACAGCCTGAGAACAAAGGTATAGAGCTAGCATTCTCGGTATGAGATGACATCAGTTGTTTTTTTTGTTTTTTGTTTTTTTAAGCAGCTGGTAGTCCTTAGCATAGTAACTGGCTGTATGAAATTAAGTATTTAACACACAGTGTGCATGTTAAAGAATGTGTGTTTAAACAAATACTTTTTGACTAGGGGTGTGTAACACCCTTTAATGCTGTTTTTTGTTTTTTGTTTTTTAATGTACTTGGATGTCATGTTTTCTCACTATTGCAAAGCATTATTTTGAGGTAGATCCATACGGTCTTTACCTTTCACTGCTTTGTACTTCATTATTCTGTCATTTTCAGCTGTGCTTAATGAAGACCTGTGTTTTCTCTAACATTTATCTTTAGCCAGTAAGTAATGTTTCCAGTATCCAAACATGTGATGGCAGCATGTATACACATGGAACAGAGTTTCCTTTTAAGGCTATCCTTTTAGACAGGGTTTAGAAAAATATCATATTTGAAAGTAGACTTCATTTTTAACAGCCACCATTAAATGCTAGTATGTTATAAAAGTGTTGGTATTAGAGTGGAATAATAGGAAGTGGGGGATCTGTTGAAGACCTTCAAGAGCAAGGTTAGGGAATTGAAAACCCATTATAAGTATCTAATAACATATCTTGAGTAACCCAAATATGTTCAATGGTAAAGTGACAGTCCTTGATTTTGGGGGGCCTTTAATTTTTTTTTAAGTTTATTTATTTATTTTGAGAGAGAGAGAGAGAGGGAGAGAGGGAAGGAGAGCATGAGTGAGGGAGGAGCAGAGAGAGGGGGGAGAGAGAATCCCAAGCAGGCTCCACACTGTCAGTGTAGATCCCAGTGTGGGGCTTGATTTCATGAACTGAAATCATGACCTGAGCCTAAATCAAGAGTCACGTACTCAACCTACTGAGCCACCCAGGTGCCCCTCTTTTTTTATTAATGTTTGTTTGTTTATTTATATGTTTATTTTATTTTTTAGAGAGAGAGAGAGAGACAGAGCATGAGTGGGGGAGGGGCAGAGAAAGAGAGGGAGACAAAGAATCTGAAACAGGCTCCAGGCTCTGAGCTGTCAGCACAGAGCCCAGCGTGGGGCTTGAACTTGGGAATGGCGATGTCATGACCTAGTCTGAAGTCAGATGTTTAACCAACTGAGCCACCCAGGTGCTCCTTAATGTTTATTTTTTTGAGAGAGAATGCACGCTCACGAGTGGCAGAGGGGCCGAGAAAGAAGCTGGGAGAGAGAAGCAGGCTCCATGCTGTCAGCGCAGAGCCCGATATGGGGCTTGAACTCATGAACCATGAGATCGTGACCTGAGCTGAAATCGAGAGTTGGGTGCTTAATCGATTGAGCCACCCAGGCGCCCCTCAATTTTTAAGTATACCAATCACATTACTGGCTAAAGCAGTCCTTAAGCTTTTCTTGAGGATGTATTCTTTGAGAAATTATTGAAGAGTGTGGACTTTTTCCTATAAATGACATATATTTGCATGCACAGTCTGTGGGACCTAGGTTAATCCTTGACTCGAGCAAATTTGCCAGTATACTACTGCAGGACAGAAAGCTTTATTCTGTTTCAAGTCCAAGAATGTCATAGTCCCAAAGGATCTTAGAGATGGAGAGTTCAGACATGAGGAAACTGAGGCACAGTGGGCTGTCTGAAATGCTCAAATTGTCTTTACCAGTTAATAACAGAATTGGAGTAAGAATCTGTATCCTACATTAGTCATACTATGTTTTTCTAATTAAAGAGAGTAAAAGGCAAGTTTAACATTGTAATAGGGCTCTAATTCTCTAGATCAGGTCAAATATGATCTGTGTATATAATTTAGAATTTTCTAATATCCACATTAAAAAATAGAATAAGAAGAAACAGGTGCAAAAAAAGAGATGAAATTAATTTTAACAATCTATACAGTTAGACTATATCTGAAATACCATTTCAAGTTCTAATCATAAAAAAAAAAGATTTTTTTTTTTTTGTGTGTGTGTGCTAAGTCTTTAAAATCCAATGTGTATTGTTCTACTTGGAGCACAACTCAGTTTGGAATGGCCACATTTCAAGTGTTTAATAGCCACGTGTGGCTAGGCTACCATATCAGACAGCACCAGTTGGTACATAGCATGCTTCATGATTTGCTTTACCCATTCCTTTTGCTAAATACTCTTCTTTATAGACCAGAGTATATTGTATGAAGAATCCCTTTATTCTTCCTTTTTTTCAGCTATAAAAATTTGTGTTAGTTTCTTATAGTGTTACCCCTAGGATAACTGTTTTAATTTGGTTTTATCTATTATCATGCTTGGAAATACACAAAACTGGATGTAACTCTGAACACCTGCCATCCTTGGCAATTGTTAACTTTCCCTGTAGTAACTAATCATGGTTAGCTTTTGCATTAATTTCATATTTATACTAATCCTTGCTCATGATTTACATAAGTTTTTTCCGTTGTTGAAAATGCATGGATATTTTGCTCAGCTATTGTTTATATGCCAAATACGGTTATGGCAGCATTATTTAAATACCTTTTAAAATTATAGCCAGTAATAGCAATTTTTTTTTCAACGATCAGTAAGTAAAAGCAGTTTTTTTTGGTTTTAATGGATTCTATATTCACTAAGGATTTTTGATGGAATGTTAAATCAGGCTTCTAATTCTCTACAGAGCTCTGTCCACATCAAAGTTTATGTGTTTAACCTAAAGATAAGTGGCGTGGTTTTATTTTCAGTTAGAATATTGATGTTAATACCTACTTAACTCCTGGTCTTTATAATTTTTTTTGACCTGTTTTATAGCAAAAGAGAAGGAAAAGCCTGAAGATTCTCCCTCAGATGATGATGTTCTCATTGTGTATGAGTTAACCCCGACCCCTGAACAAAAAGCTCTTGCAAGCAAACTTAAACTTCCTCCAACTTTCTTCTGCTATAAGAATAAACCAGATTATATTAGTGAAGAAGAAGAGGATGGTAAATCTTTTGTTATTTTAAGAGCATTCTGTCTGTGCTAATTTTAGTAATGTTTAAATTGTTTAAGCCTGCCTCTTAGAGCCCGTAACTCCTGTCCTTATAGGTAGATGTTTATCCTCAGTGTGTGTGTAGATAGTCAATGGATGTAATGATTGAAACAATCATTCAATAATGATTGAATGAAATACATTCAATGCATTTTTTAAGTAAGGATGTTTTGGATGACTACTATGAGCAGAGCAGGTATTTTGAGAGAATTGAAAAGAATCCTAATTTCCCTATAGACTTAGAGGGATGAGAGAGTGATGAGGCAGATAGGGGTCTGATTATGGAAAACTTTGTGAGCCACAGTAGAGTTTTTCAGCAGGGGAGTTTGCATGTTCAGAAAGAGTTTCAGCAGGATCAGTTGAGTTAGTGAGATAGAGGATCGGGTTGTAGGACATGGAGATAGGAAGATGAGCCAAAATGATAGTAAAGCAGCTCAGAGGAGAGCCTGAATGAAATTTCTGTGATGACAGGAAAGGCATTAGGAATATAGAATTGGCAAAACTGGGTGCTCTTTCAATGGGGGGGGTGAGGGAAAGTATGAAATTGGAGGATAATTTCTAGATTTATGGCTGGGAAAATTCCTAAAACTTACTAGAAATTCTTTTTGTTTAATAAAATCAATTATACTTTAAGATGAAGATTTTGAAACAGCTGTCAAGAAACTTAATGGAAAACTATATCTGGATGACTCAGAAAAATGTAGACCATTAGAAGAAAAGCTAGCAGGTATGTTAAATTAAAATTACTAGTTAAAATGTTTTTTAAAAATCTTCTGTTTAAAAGGAATCTTCAGGGTGCCTGGGTGCCTCAGTCAGTCAAACGTCCAACTTCAACTTCAGCCCAAGTCATGATCTCATGGTTTGTGAGTTCAAGCCCTGTATCTGGCTCACCTCTATCAGTGCAGAGCCCACTTCGGATCCCCTGTCCTCCTCTTTGTCTGCCCCTCTCCCGCTCATGCTCTCTCTCTCAAAAATGAGTAAACATAAAAAGAAAAGGCATTTTCTAATCTGATCATTTTTATGATTATCAGATTTACTTATGTGATATGCCTGTGGCAATTTAAAATATTTGAAAATAATATGAAGTGTAAAATAATTGTTTTCCTGGTGATCCTTGTTCTCCATTAGCATTCATAGGTATTGCTATCTGGGTCTGTAATCTGTAGATTATATGGAGGACAATTCTTGGAGAGTAGTTGGACTTCTAACTTTCTTTTGCTTGTGTTGTGTGGGATTTTCAGATAATGAAAAAGAATGTGTTATTGTTTGGGAAAAGAAACCAACAGTTGAAGAGAAGGCAAAAGCAGATACATTAAAGCTTCCACCTACATTTTTTTGTGGAGTCTGCAGTGATACTGATGAGGACAATGGAAATGGGGAAGACTTTCAATCAGAGTTACAAAAAGTTCAGGACTCTCAAGTAAGAGCATCTCCATTGTTTTCCTTCTGGTTGAGTTGCCATTGTTGATGCAGTAGATTAGAATATTCTTACCAAATGGTAATAATGTGTTGTGGATAGCAAATGGATTAGGCATTTACCAATCAGCTTTGGCCAGAGAAGGAGGAATGTTGTTCTACAGAGAGGACTTAAAGGTTCTCTCCTGTGTATATGTTGGATTTTTGCAGGGATGGGAGAGATGGACTGTGCAGATATTCTTAAGAATGTTTATCATGGGGCACCTGGGTGGCTCAGTCGGTTAAGCGTCCGACTTCAGCTCAGGTCACGATCTCGCGGTCTGTGGGTTCGAGCCCCGCGTCAGGCTCTGGGCTGATGGCTCAGAGCCTGGAGCCTGCTTCCGATTCTGTGTCTCCCTCTCTCTCTGCCCCTCCCCTGTTCATGCTCTGTCTCTCTCTGTCTCAAAAATAAATAAACGTTAAAAAAAAATTAAAAAAAAAAAAAAAGAATGTTTATCATAATACCAAGAATGATATTAAGTAGTTAATTTTTCATGCAAGTTAGTTAATTTTGTGGTGGGCAGAGTGGATAGGAAGTGGCATTTGAGACTTAGTTTCAATGGCATTTGAGACTTAGCAAGGTGGCCTATACCTTGCTTTGTAAATTTCATGATTTGATTACTTTCTTTTTAAAAAAATTTTTTTTTTTTAATTTTTTTTTTTTCAACGTTTTTTATTTATTTTTGGGACAGAGAGAGAGACAGAGCATGAACGGGGGAGGGGCAGAGAGAGAGGGAGACACAGAATCGGAAACAGGCTCCAGGCTCCGAGCCATCAGCCCAGAGCCTGACGCGGGGCTCGAACTCACGGACCGCGAGATCGTGACCTGGCTGAAGTCGGACGCTCAACCGACTGCGCCACCCAGGCGCCCCTTAAAAAATTTTTTTAACATGTATTTATTTTTGAGAGAGAGAAGAGACAGATAGCACAAGTGGGGGAGGGGTAGAGAGGGAGGGGGACACAGAATCCAAAGCAGGCTTCAGGCTCTGAGCTGTCAATAGAGCCCGATGTGGGGCTTGAACCCACAAACGGTGAGATCATGACCTGAGCTGAAGTCAGAGGCTTAATCAGCTGAGCCACCCCGGTGCCCCTTGATTTGTTTACTTTCTTAGCTTAAAAGTAGTGATAATTTTAATAGGTATCAACACCTTGGTATCTTAATTTGTATTCCACAGAAACTAGAAGACAAGATCTGTGTCTAGTTAATTTGTTCATAATCTAATATTGACATCTATTCAGAATGTTCCTTTCCCCCTCAAGTAACACTGTTTTTTGATGGTTTGTTTTTATTCTTAGATGATTAAAATGAAGTAGAGTTCTGGAATTAGTTATGAATGTGGTGGTTTATTTAAAGGATATATGGCTAGAGAGAGATGTGTTGTAACACATGGTCTTAGTCTGTAAGAAATTTATTGCTCTTCATTGACTCTGAGCAGTCTAGCTGACCACCTAGGATGTGTAGGTTTAATCTATCAGTACACATACAATTAATGGCCATCAGCTGATGTAATGCTAATCATGTTCTCATTTACAACCAGATAGATTTATTTGTGGAAATCTGAAGTGGCCTTACTAAGTGTTCCATTTAAGGTGTATTTCAAATCACTCAACAGTTTCCCTGGACTTACTGGGCATACACAATATTTAATAGCTGTTACTCTAATTACTAGCTGCTAGAGGCTTTATCACGTATTTATTCAACAAATGCAGTAGTCATATTAATATAAATTTAGATTATGCAAATTTAAACAGTATGATTTAAATATGGCCTCTTGTGTGCAAAACTTAAAGTTATTGATTTAAAATGTATTTTAAAATTTAAGGGGCGCCTGGGTGGCTCAGTCAGTTAAGCATCCGATTTTGGCTCAGATCATGATCTTACGGTTCGTGGGTTCAAGCCCCGCATCAGCTCTGTGCTACCAGTGTAGAGCCTGCTTGGAATTCTCTCTCTTTCCCTCTCTCTCGCCCCCTGACCCCACTCATACTTTCTCTCTCTCAAAAATAAGTAAATAAACTAAAAAAAAAAAAAAATTAAACTGAAAAATAATATCAGCACTGATGTACACACTGAGTTATACATCATTTATTCTTATTTTCCACCTTGTGGTGCCACTTTACCTGGTACACAAGAATTTGGTGTCTTTTGTCAGTATTTTGTGAAACATGCTTTTAAAGGAGTTGAAATATCTTATTTGAGGTGACTTGTGTTATTTTAAAGCATTCATTATTGTCATAACTTAATAAAATAATCCTATAACTATCACAATGTTCATTAAATAGCAGTACTACTGGCTGTTCAAAAATACTTTGGGTACTAAAGTTAAATGTGATAAACCTTTATAAAGGTTGGAAAAAATGGCACAATAAATTATAAAATTTCAGGAGAGCAAGCACCCTTTGATACAGATATGAAATAGAAAACCAAAAACCATTAAAGCTAAGATATGCTATAATGGATGTAAATTTATACTCTCTCAGAATGCATTGTTCCTACTGTGACAGTCTAATTCATCTTAGATATGCATCCCTTGCATAAAAT
The DNA here is from genome assembly GCF_023721935.1 of Panthera uncia. Classification (NCBI taxonomy): domain Eukaryota; kingdom Metazoa; phylum Chordata; class Mammalia; order Carnivora; family Felidae; genus Panthera; species Panthera uncia. The sequence continues at coordinate 50,832,997 of NW_026057578.1, read as the reverse complement.
GGTTATGTGTACTCTGTAAATGTTTACCGTTGAGCTAGCACTGTGCTGACGATTGGGTATACAGTATTGAACAAAACAGAAGTAATCTGACTTGTCTGTGTGGAGTTTTCCATTCAAGGACTGTAAGGCATTAGCAGCTGAATTAAAACAATTCCTCTCACCCAAGCAATTCTAGGCTACTTATTTGGGGTAACGTTTATTGTGATATAATTCACATATTGTGCACCCCATCCATTTTAGAGCGTACAGTTCAGTAGTTTTTAGTATATTCACATGGTTATGCAACCGTTACCACAGTGATTTTGAACAGTTTCACCACCCCAAGAAGAAAACCTCTAACCTCTAACAGTCACCACCCTTCCCCATTTTGCCCGAGCTCCTCCATCTCAAGAAACCACTACCCCTGATGGACTTTCTGTCTCTATAGGTTTGCCTATTTTTTGGACATTTTGTATAAATAAGTCATGATAATTTGTGGCCTTTTGTGTCTGGCTTCTTTCATTTAATGTTTTCAAGGTATAGCTACATTGTAGTGTATATCTGCATTTTATTAATTTTTATGGCTGAGTAATACTCTGTTGTATTGAATATATTACATTTCATTTATCCATTCATCTGTTGATCATTTAGGTTGTTTTTACTTTACTTTTTGTCTGTTATGAATAATACTGCTATGATAGCCTAAAACATTTGACACATAGAATGATTTATCTTTTCCTTGTGTTTTGGTACATTAAAAAATAAGGATTTTTTTCATTTGTAGTAATTTTTTTATAGAAGTAAAATTCACTTTTTGTTGTGTGTATATGTGTGTGTCTGTTTTCTAGGAGTTCTTTTATATGTTTGAATTCTTGTAGTTCTCACCAGAGGCAGGATATGGAACAATTCCAACACCCCCCAAAATTTCCTTCATATTGTCCCTTTGTATTCATAACCTTTTCTGCCCATATCTTTGGGCAATTGCTGTTGTGTTTTCTGTTTCTATATTTTTGCCTTTTCCAGACTAACATATGAATGGAATCCTACAGTATGTAATTTTTGATGCTGGCCTTTTTCACTCGGCATAATGCCCTTGAGATTTGTCCCAAGTTATTGTGTGTAGTAATAGTTTGTTCCTGTCTACCACTAAGTAGTAGTCAATTGTGTAGATGTACCACAGTTTATTCATTGATCCATTGAAGGTCATTTCCAATTTATTTTGCTTTTTCTAGTTTCCTTAAAATGGAAGCTTTAAATGACTGATTTAAGACCATTTTTCATTTCTATAAATATTTAGTGCTGTAAGGTTCTTTCTAGGAACTGTTCAGCTTCATCCAACAAGTGTTGCTATGTGATATTTTTACTTTCATTCCGTTAAAATATTTATTTTCCTTGAGATACTCTTTTTTATAAATGCGTTAGATAGTATGTTCCTTCCAAATACTTGGTGATTTTCCAAATATCGTTCTGTTATTGATTTCTAGTTTAATTCCATTATTGTCTATGAACATAATTTGAGTGATTTTAGTTCTTAGAAGCCTAATGAAGGCTGTCTTGGTGATTGTTGTGCACTTGAAAAGAATGTATAGTCTGCTCTTTTGGCATAGAGTGTTCTATAAATGTTAATTAGCTCAAACTAGTTGATACTGTGGTGTCCAGGTCTCATATATAAGACTAACATTTTAATTATTTAGAGGACTGTTGCTAGGCATAATTGTAGATTTTTCTGTTTCTCCTATCAATTTTTGCTTAATGTACTTTTTTAGAAAGTGTCCCCCTCTGCTTCTGTTTTCTGGAAGACATTGTAGGAATTGCTATTATTTCTTTCTTAAATGTTTGATAGAACTCACTACTGAAACCATTTGACTTGGAAGGATATTAATTAATAGTACATTTTCTTTAATAGATAATAGGCCTATTCAAGGTTATCTATTTCTTTAATAGTTAATAGGCCTATTCAAGGCCAGTATCAAAGATTACATACTGTAGGATTCCATTCATATGTTAGTCTGGAAAAGGCAAAAATATAGAAACAGAAAACACAACAGCAATTGCCCAAAGATATAGGCAGAAGAGGTTTTGAATACAAAGGGACAATATGAAGGAAATTTTGGGGGGTGGGTGTTGGAATTGTTCCATAGCCTGTTTCTGGTGAGAATTACAAGAATTCAAACATGTAAAAGAACTCCTAGAAAACAGACACACACATATACACACAACAAAAAGTGAATTTTACTTCTATAAAAAAATTACTATGGGGGCGCCTGGGTGGCTCATTCGGTTAAGCGGCTGACTTCAGCTCAGGTCATGATCTCGCGGTCCGTGAGTTTGAGCCCCGCGTCAGGCTCTGTGCTGACAGCTCAGAGCCTGGAGCCTGTTTCGGATTCTGTGTCTCCCCCTCTCTCTGACCCTCCCCCGTTCATGCTCTGTCTCTCTCTGTCTCAAAAATAAATAAACGTTAAAAAAATAAAAATAAAAAAAAAATTACTACGAATGAAAAAAATCCTTATTTTTTAATGTACCAAAACACAAGGAAAAGATAAATCATTCTATGTATCAAATGTTTTAGGCTATCATAGCAGTATTACTTACAATAGACAAAACTCTTGTGTGAGTTTTGGTCGGTTTTGTCTTTCAAGGAATTGGTCCATTTCATCTGAGTTCTTAAATTTGTGGGCATAACACTGTTCATGAAATTCATTAAAATTTATTACCCTTTTAATATTCATGAATTAGAAGTGAGTAGTGATGGCTCTTGTTTCATTTCTAGTATTAATAATTTGAATCTTGGGGCACCTGGGTGGCTCAGTCGGTTAAGCGTCTGACTTCGGCTCAGGTCATGATCTCGCGGTCCGTGAGTTCGAGCCCCGTGTCGAGCTCTGTGCTGACAGCTCAGAGCCTGGAGCCTGTTTCAGATTCTGTGTCTCCCTCTCTCTCTGCCCCTCCCCTGTTCACGCTCTGTCTCTGTCTCAAAAATAAATAAACGTTAAAAAAAAAAAAAATTTAAAAAAATAAATAAATAATTTGAATCTTCTTTCTTGTTTTCTTGGTTAGCCTGCTTAGAAGTTTGTTGATTTTTATTGACTGTTTCAAAAAGGTCAATTTTGTTTGATTTTGTTCATTTTTTTCCTGTTAATTTCCTGTTCTACTGATTTCTGCTCTACTTTTCATTATTTCTTCTCCTTTGTTTAGGTTTATATTGCTTTTCTTTTTCTAGTCTTAAGGTGGAAATTTATTGATTTTAGATTTTATTATATGCCTTCAGTACTTTAAAGTTTCCCTTCCTTGTTTTTGTTGTGTTCTAAGAGTTTTGATAAGTTGTAGTTTCATATTTATTGTTTAACTTATTTTTTTATGTTTTATTAATGTTTTTATTTATTTTTGAGAGAGAGACAGAGACAGAGATAGAGCATCAGTGGAGGATGGGCAGAGAGAGCGGGAGATACAGAATCTGAAGCAGGCTCCGGGCTCTGAGCTGTCAACACAGGGCTCGAACTCCCGAACCGTGAGGTCATGACCTGAGTTGAAGTCAGATGCTCAACTAACTGAGCCACCCAGGCTCCCCTTCATATTTATTTAGTTAAAAATATTTTTAATTTGCCTAGAGACCTCTGGACACATATATTATTTAAAAGTATGCTGGGAAATCCCAAATATCTTAAATATTTGGGATTTTTTTCAACTGTATTTCTGGTAATGATTTCTAGTTTAATTCCATTGTGGACTGAGAATATACTTTGTATGACTTCTGTTCTTTTGAATTTGTGGAGGTGTGTTTTATGGGCCAGAATGGGTCTTTCTTGGTAAATGTTCCATGTGAGTTTTCTGTTACTGTATTTTTCAGTTGTAAAATTCCCACTTGGTCCTTTATGCCTTCTTCTTTTTTTTTTTTTTTTCCTGCTGAGAATTTCTTATCTTTTCATTTGTTTTAAGAGTATTTGTCCTTATATCTTGGAGCATTGTTATAAGAGCTTCTTTAAGATTTTTTTTCTGATTGTTCAACACATGGATCATTTCATAATATCCCCCACCTCCTGGCCAGGGAGAGCTGGCTTCTCTTGGGACGATTTTCCATCTCCATCATTGGCAGCTTCAGTTTTTGGGCTTCTCTAGCATCCAGGCTGGAATATAGGTTTATGGAGCAGGAAACACCCCACATGATTCTCACCACTGAATTATCCCTAATGTCTTGAGGTTCTTAATCCTCCTGTTTTCATCCACCTTTCAGAGACTTTTTATACTTTATCTGTTTCAGTCCAGTTCAGTCATAGGTATTGGGAAAGATAAGATGGAGTGTGGAATGGGAGAGATAACGTGAAGTGTGCTTATTACTCTGTTTTATCCAGAACTCCCAAGTCCTCAGTTTCTTTCAAAACAGGGCATGGGTGTGCCTGGTTGGCACAGTTACGGGTCTGACTCTTGATAGTGGCTTAGGTCATGATCTCACAGTCAGGGGATTGAGCCCTGTGTGGGGCTATATGCTGAGCAGGGAGCTTGCTTGGGATTCTCTCTCTTCCTCTCTCTCTCTGCCCCTCCCCTGCTCATGCATGCACACTCTCTCACTCTCTTTCAAAATAAACAAATAAAAACGTAAAAAAAAAATAGGGTATGTGATTCTTTTTGTCAGTCAGTATTTAATGGCATTGTTATTTGTTACTTCCTCTTTGCAGAAATCCCAGAATGAGGAAATAAGTAGCCTGGCAGACAGTGTGTATACTGGTGGGACTAAAGTGACTGTACCATTTTTATGTAAATCTGAAGAACCTGATTTTATTACCAAATCTATTAGTTCACCACCAATTTCTTCTGGAACTGTGGACAAACCTGTAGATTTGTCTACTAGAAAGGAAAACGATGCAGATTCTATAAGCCAAGGTAAAATTTGATAAAATGTTTACAAAAACCTTCTAGGGCATGCATTGCATAAGGTGCATCTGTATGTTTGAGAAAATAGGCTTTTAAATGTCAGTCCTAAAAACTCTTTTCCCTTAAAACAAGTTTGGAGATGTACAAAGGTGCATGAGATATTCCTGATAATAACCAGAAAATCATACTGCCTTGCCAACAAAGATAATAAACATGTATTTTTATTGTTAGGGTTGTAGTTATTAAGGAATATGAAGCATTGTGACTCTGACCTATCTACCTGAAAATAAATGACAGTAGTTTGCTTACATCGAAATTTTCTTTGTGATAATCATTTCATTTGAATATTGTTTGAATTATATTATCACTGAAGTATATTAAAATTTATGTATGAAGTAATTGTAGATAGTACAGTAGGGTTGTTAAGTTTTTATGATACTTAAATGTATTTTGCTCTACCTGTTACATTATATTAATCAGTTATAGTTATGTTTGATATGCTTTCCTCGTTTTTTTATTTCCATTGATTTTAGAAGAGGGGAATCTTTTAAAATTCTATTCTTTTATAATTGCTTATCTGTTTTACCTAATGTATTTCAGAAATAGTCTTAAATAATGTACAATTACTACATTTATAGACACCTGAGAGTCTTCATATTCTAGAAGAGGAAGTAACTTCAGACCTAAAATCGTTTCTTTCTATTTTTTTTGTTTTGTTTCAAATTTTTATTTAAATTCTAGTCGGCTAACCTATAGTATAATGTTGATTCCAGGAGTAGAATTTAGTGATTTATCACTTAACATATAATACCCAGTGCTCATTGCAAGTGCCCTCCTTAGTACCCTTCACCCATTTAGCTCATCCCCTGCCCACATCCCCTCCATCAACACTCAGTTCCCTGTAGTAAAGAGTCTCTTATGGTTTACCTTCCTTTCTCTGTCTCTTTGTTTTTCCCCTTCCCCTATGATCATCTGTTTTGTTTCTTTAACCACATATGAGTGAAGTCATATGGTATTTGTGTTTCTCTCATTGACTTATTTTGCTTTGTATAATACACCCTAGCTCCATACACATCATTACAAATGGCAAGATTTCATTCATTTTGATCAGACCTAAAATTTCATGTTTTCAGATGATGAAAGTAAGGCTTAGGACTTCAAGAGATCATGTAGCTGCACATTGTCAGAATTAAGATCCCCAAACTCCTGGTGACCAAAAATAAATAAGACATGCATTTTTTGTGAGCTTATTATTTTTTTTTTTAATTTTTTTTTTTAACGTTTATTTATTTTCGAGACAGAGAGAGACAGAGCATGAACGGGGGAGGGGCAGAGAGAGAGGGAGACACAGAATCGGAAGCAGGCTCCAGGCTCTGAGCCATCAGCCCAGAGCCCGACGCGGGGCTCGAACTCACGGACCGTGAGATCGTGACCTGAGTTGAAGCTGGACGCTTAACCGACTGAGCCACCCAGGCGCCCTGTTGTGAGCTTATTATTTAGCATAGAGAACACAAACATTCTTTATGCAGATCACTCCTAAAACCCCACGTGTGAATGAATATTAGTTTTAGATTACAGAAGACTATAAAGAAGAAACTGTATGGTTCTATTATCTAGCTTAGTATAGATCTACGTCTTGCTTTTTTAAAAAGATTTTTGTCATGCTTTTGGTGTAGCGTTCAATGAGAATAGTACCTGTAAACTTAATAATACTGAAATAGTTCAGAATTGGGTGTATTTTGTAACTTTTTAAAATTTAAAAAAAAAATTTTTTTTTTTTTAACATTTATTTTTGAGACAGGGAGAGACAGCATGAATGAGGGAGGGTCAGAGAGAGAGGGAGACACAGAATCTGAAACAGGCTCCAGGCTCTGAGCTGTCAGCACAGAGCCTGATGCTGGGCTCGAACTCACAGACCTCGAGATCATGACCTGAGCTGAAGTCAGATGCTTAACTGACTGAGCCACCGAGGTGCCCCTGTAACTTTTTTTTAGAGAAATAACCAGAAGACAAATGTTGCACACCCCACACCCGACCCTCTTGGGAGTATAGAATGTCTATCCCCATTCTCTCTGGGTTCTGGGAAAAGCTTTGATATTCAGTATATATTAAATGAAATATTAAATTATTCTTTTCCTTTTGCCAGTGGAAAGCAAAACAGTTTCATTTGGATTTGGAAGTACCACAGGGCTGTCATTTGCAGACTTGGCTTCCAGTAATTCTGGGGATTTTGCTTTTGGTTCTAAAGGTAAGATCAGGAGGAGAGATTTTAATTGTCATGTTATAGAATCAAGCACAACTGAAAGAACTAGTTCTTTGCCACAGTATTGTAACTAAGATGGACATTTCTTCCCTCTTCTACACCCTCCAGTTTGTTTAGTGTTTTAATAGGAAAGGCTCTATATTTTACTATTACTTTAGACATTTATTAATATAACCGTTAAGAATTTTTTCTTAATCAGTATAAATTCTGTTGATAGTCTTCCCCATTCTGAAATGTAGATCCACTTTTCCAGTTTTGGAATTACCTTGATTTTGGTGCATTGTTCTTTTAATTATACTTTTAGGTTTGGTTTGTTTAATATTTTAAGATTTGTGCATCTGTATTTTTTAAGGGGGTGATTTTATAGTTTTCTATTTTTCCATTTTCCTTAATCAGATTTGAATATAAGGGTTGTGCTAATTTATTGTGATAAATTTATAATTGGTGGGGTCTCCCATCTTTTTTCCATGGTTTTTCTATTTTTAGTCCATATTGGTATCATTTGCAGAAGATAATACATTTCTTGATTGTTTAGAGTTTATTGGCATATTATTTTCTCATTCTTATAATGTCTTTTACATATATGATTATAGTATCACCTAAATTGTTCTTAAACAAGATACTTGATTTGATTTGTAAATGAATTTTACTGAAGATATATACTTACGTGATTTATCTAGTTCAGAATAGCATTTTTTTTTTTTTCAAATACCTTTAGTTATGCAGAATAGCATTCTTTCCTCTCTCATGCTTACACTGGTTTACAGCATTCACCACTCAATGGAAACACATATAAAACTTTTGGAAATTACCTTCATGTTGTGTTGGAATTCATAACTTTACTGTTGTCAAATTTTGTTATTTTTGTTTTAATGTATAGTAGCCTGAAGTCATAGGATAATAAGCAGTATAGTGGATACAATTATCCACAAAAAAAGTGTTAAATAAAAATTGATGTGTTAGGTTGCTTGTAATTCAGTGTACCTTTCAAAGTACTCTTGTCTGGACTATACAGTAAAGTGTAAAATAGGCAAGGCTCAAACCTCATGACATTTACTCCTCACCACCACTTGTCATTTTTTTCAGTGAAATTATTCACCAAGCTCTTTGTTAAACTGCATTTCTTACTTTGTTTTGTTCTTAGATCTGACAGGAATTTATGCTGTCTTTTCAAAGAAGCAGCTTTTGGTTTTATCAGTTCTCCTTTTTTGTGTGTTTTTAATTTATTTTTAGATTTTTTTTGTCACTTTAAGTTATTAGTTGTTTGTTTTTTTTTAAATTTTTTTAATGTTTGTTTATTTTTGAGAGAGACAAACAGAGTGTGAGTAGGGGAGGGGCAGAGAGAGAGGGAGACACAGAATCTGAAGCAGGCTCCAGTCTCTGAGCTGTCAGCACAGAGCCCGACACAGAGCTCGAACCCACAGTTTGTGAGATCATGACCTGAGATGAAGTTGGAAGCTTAATCGACTGAGCCACCCAGGTGCCCCTAAGTTATGTTTTTTTAAGAGGTCATAAATTTCACCAGAATGTGGGCATCATTTTTTTTTTTTTTACTTGTTTCTGGCATTGCATGGACCTTTCTCATCTTAAACTTTTTATTTAAATGTTTATTTTTGAGAGAGAGAGAGAGTGAGAGCACATGAGGGGGGGAAGGTCAGACATAGAGGGAGACACAGAATCCAAAGCAGGCTCCAGGCTCTGAGCTGTCAGCACAGAGACCGATGTGGGGCTCAAACCCACAAAACCATGAGATCACGACCTGAGCCAGTGTCGGATGCTTAACTGACTGAGCCAACCCAGGTGCCCCTCTGATCTTAAACTTTTTGTTTTGGTTGTTTTCAAGCTCAGAGGAATCTTTTTTTCTCTTCTCTTGCAAATGTGGTGATTCCTTTTTAAAAAAAATCTGTTCATTTTGTGTTGTTGCCTTTTTTTTTTTTAATTCATTTTCTTCCAGAAGTTCTATTCACATAGGTCTATCAATCATTCTGTCTGTTGTGTAATATTTAATATGGAAACTAAGGGAATAAGAAGTTCCTATTTAGAGATCCCCTGTCTTTGTCAGTGATCACTATTTTATCATATTTCCTTCAGATTTTGTAATGTTTTCATTAAGCCTGGAAACAGTGGAAGCCTCCTAGGTACAATTACCTAGAACTATTACTGTGAAATTGATACTGATTATTGACATGCATATCTTCATACTATTTTCTGTAAAATTCTTCCTCCTGGTCCCTTCAGATCAGTGGTTTTCAACTTTTGACTTCATACTCGAATTTCCTGGGAGATCTTTTCTTTTATAAATGCCTGTTATATTGGGCTTTGGCATTGGTATTTTACAAAAGCTCCTGTGTGATTCTAATAATGTACCCAGCATTAGGAACCATTGCTTTAGAGGAATTTTGAAATTTTCTCCCATACCTCTGAAGGGTTTTTGGGGTAATTAAACCTTTTTCTCTGCTTGGGAGTTCCTGAACCAGTTATTTTTGAGCCCCAAACCTATGTATCATCTTAGATCTTTGGTTATTATTCTGAGAAAGCCTCCACACAACCTGAGGTTGTGCTTTTCTAGTTTTCAGAGCATTCTTTTGCAATATTCAAGGTTTTTTTTTTTTCCTCCCCATTAAGTTGGGCTTAGAGTTATTGTTATAGATATTTATTTTGTGCTTTCTTCAAGGTGCTGAGTTACTTTTTAAATGATCTGTGATATTTTTGCTTTCTTAAACATTTCTAGTACTGGATATAGAGTTTTCTAACACGATTTTATCAGCAAGCAATGAAGTGTTAAGAGGTGTTTCTTTCCTGTAAGGTAGGCTAAGCCATCTCGGTTGAGATGGGGATGAAGAAGTCATTTTCATCTTCTCCAAAGTGTGAGGGAGAGTAATCTTTTTTTTCTCTGCATGGGAACCAGGGAGGTCATCAGCCCCAACAGGCTAGTGCCTGTTAAGGATAGTTGGGAGTCCGTGAGCTTCTCCCAGTGCTACCATCTATCACCTGGCCAAGAAATCTAAGCTGCAACTCTAGTTACTTCAGGGAGAAGTTGAGGTAGAGAAGTTTATAAACATGTGTTTATGCTGCTTTGGCTACTTTGGAAGTAGCAAATTTGGCCTCTGAGAGGATATTTTTAGATTCAAAAGTTACTTTTCTAATTTGATAAAATGTTCTATGAAATAACCTACCTTTGGAGCTGAGCTAAGTGTTCAAAATTCCAAGGTATGTACTTTTAAAACACTACTTCATTACTGAAAGTTCTTGTGTAGTTTAGTATAAAATTTTCCGAAAGCTCTGATGATCTTATCTTTGTATCTCAAAGCACAAACAGTACTAAAGGTACAGTGTGCTCGCTCCCAGAGTTGAACTTGCTAGAATAATTTGCATCATGTTTACTAAAAGTATATGTCATATCATTAGAAATTATAGGGATTGATAAAGTAATGGGAGGGGGGTTAAAAGCTTATAAAATTAGATGCCACTATTTAAATATCCTAATTTATTCATCAGATAAAAATTTCCAGTGGGCAAATACTGGAGCAGCTGTGTTCGGAACACAGTCAACCAGTAAAGTTGGTGAAGATGAAGATGGTAGTGATGAAGAAGTAGTTCACAATGAAGATATCCATTTTGAACCAATAGTGTCATTACCAGAGGTAAATATTAAAGAATGGAACTCTTACTAACAATGTCACATTTTAAGTTCAAAACTTGACATAGCCTAGCTTTGACTTATAGAACTAGCTTTGTTTACATTTCTTCAGAATATTTACAATTTTAAATGGAAGGTCTTTATTACGTATTATATATATGTAAATCCTACATGAAACTGTTGGGAAGAACTAAATTTTTTCATAGGTCTTTAGAATATCACATTTGTTTTCATAACAAAATTCAGGTGGTAAAAAAGTATCCAATCTCATACTTGGCAAAAATCCTTTCAATAAAAAGTAAACCACATTTTCTGGACAGGAATGTTGTTTTAGGCAAATTACTTGGTCAGTTTTCAACCACAATGGTTAATATTTCTTTTGAAGAATACTTTTTGAAACCTTTACTGTCCTATAAAAGAATGTATTACATTCCAGAAGGAGGAAGAATACTACATAAGGGAAAAATGTTCAATGACAAATCAGGTCTTTACTGCTCCATCCAAATCAGATGTATTCGTAGCCCTTGGATATTACTATTTATCTTGATACTATAGTTCAAATTCTGTTAATGTCATTACAAAGACAATGTCATGAGGAATTTGGATGTTTGGAATTTGTCATGGAATATGTCAAAAGCAGGAGCTTATTTATCTACTGCCATAGGTAGAAGTAAAATCTGGAGAAGAAGAAGAAGAAATTTTATTTAAAGAGAGAGCCAAACTTTATAGATGGGATCGAGATGTTAGTCAGTGGAAGGAGCGAGGTGTTGGAGATATAAAGATACTGTGGCATACAATGAAGAATTACTATCGGATCCTAATGAGAAGAGACCAGGTTTTTAAAGTGTGTGCAAACCATGTTATCACCAAAACAATGGAATTAAAACCCTTGAATGTTTCAAACAATGCTTTAGTTTGGACTGCCTCAGATTATGCTGGTGAGTACATTCAATGCTACTTCTCACTTTTTGAATTTGTTTTTTTTAAGTTTATTTTGAGAGAGGGAAAGCACCAAGCGGGTGGGGGGCAGAGAGAGAGGGAGAGAGAGAATCCCAAGCAGGTTCCCCACGGACAGTGTGGAGCCTGAAGTCGGCTCGAACTCAACGAACCGTGAAATCATGACCTGAGCTGAAACCAGGAGTCGGAAGTTTAACCGACTGGGCCACCCAGGTGCCCCCACTTTTTGAACTTTTTAAAAATACATAAAAAATACATAAGACAATTGTAACAGTGATTTTAATATTAAGGTCACTGTTTTGTTTTGTTGTTGTTGAACAGATGGAGAAGCCAAAGTGGAGCAGCTTGCAGTGAGATTTAAAACTAAAGAAATGGCTGAGTCTTTTAAGAAAAAATTTGAAGAATGTCAACAGAATTTACTGAAACTCCAGAAAGGACAAGTATCACTGACAGCAGAGTTATCGAAGGAGACAAATCCTGTGGTGTTTTTTGATGTTTGTGCAGATGATGAACCCCTTGGACGTATAACCATGGAGTTATTTTCAAACATTGTTCCTCATACTGCCGAGAACTTCAGAGCACTCTGCACTGGAGAGAAAGGCTTTGGCTTCAAAAACTCCATTTTTCACAGAGTAATTCCAGATTTTGTTTGCCACGTAAGTATTTAATTGTATGTCACAACTGAAGTCTAGAAAAGCGAACCACACTAACTTAGGAAATTTGAGTGTTTCTCTTAAGTTTTTTAAGATTTCTTTAGCTTTTCTGTACATTAGTTGTTGTCACCACCCAATTTCCTGTCCCCACAAAAACTTTCAACCTGAAGTAGTTCAAATTTCTAATATCTTGAAACCTGCTGGAAATTGAGGATGGAAAAAAGACATTTTCATTTTTGTCTTTCAAAATTTTCTTATTTTTAAAAACTATGTTTCTTAGTTTTCAAACCACATTCTCAAAGAAGTTGGGTGTTTAGAATTTATCCTGTAGTGGTAGTTCTGTGTGTATTTTAATATTTTATTCAGGATTCCTATTAACTGAGATGTTTTTTCAGGGGGGAGATATCACCAAACATGATGGAACAGGAGGACGGTCCATCTATGGAGATAAATTTGAAGATGAAAATTTTGATGTCAAACATACTGGGCCTGGCTTACTATCAATGGCCAATCAAGGCCAGAACACCAATAATTCTCAATTTTATATAACACTGAAAAAAGCAGAACATTTGGACTTTAAGCATGTAGTATTTGGGTTTGTTAAGGATGGCATGGATACTGTGAAAAAGATCGAATCATTTGGCTCTCCTAAAGGGTCTGTTAGTCGAAGAATTAGTATCACAGAATGTGGACAGATATAAAATCATTGTTTTTCATAGTAAGTTTTACCTGTATAAACAGTTGAATTGAAGCTTAGCTGTTATGACAATATGGTAATTATGTTCAGCTTTTGAAAATGGACGTTTCCAATGTACAAATGTAAAATTGCAGCTTATAGCTGTTGTCACTTTTTAATGTGTTATAATTGACCTTGCATGGTGTGAAATAAAAGTTTAAACACTGGTGTAAATCAGGTGTACTTGTGTTTATGTACTCCTGACATATCTGTATTAAAATGGAATAATATTAATCTTGTTAAAAGCAATAGACCTTCTCAAACTATTGAAGGATTATGATATATGCAATTTAATTTTACCTTTTAAGATATTGGACTTCCTGCATGGATAAACTTACCATTCGAATAAGGGACCACAACTTGGATAATTTTTATTTTAGATTTGAAATATATTTGGTAACTGTTGGTGTGCTCATTTATGCATTGAGGCTCACTTTTGAATGGGTAAAGCCACAGAGGGTAGAGACTTAACCAAAGTGCTCTTCTATAATCCTTGCACCTCCTGTATAGTTAAATTAACTTTTAAGTAGAGTACCTTCTTTTCTTAAAATGATGTAGTTTCCTGTGCCCTTTCAAAGGTATTAAATTAATTTTTACATTTTAAACAAGTTAAGTATGTCCTTAGTTTTTATTTTATTATTTTTTTTTTTTTAACTTTCCTGTCATCTTTCTACTACCTCAAACTGCAGCTTGGTTCTGATAGAACTTGAATTTTTCCTTGCAGTTATTGTGATAAAGTATGACTATTTTAAAAAGGTCTATACCATGTTCTTTGGTTAAAGATTTGCTTTATACTAGATTGTTGCAGTACTTTTCTCTGGTGAATTTTGTAGCAAAAATAAAGTGACAATTGTTAACAGCCATGACATTTAAAAAATTTATTACTTGTGCATCTAGTTGTTTGTTCATTCTAGAGCCAAAGTGAGGAGGACAGTTAAAGTTCTGTAAACTCAGACTGCCATATAATTTCCAGAGCTCCCAAAGGAAGTGATTTCTGTTCAAGTTTGATACACACTGAACATTTATTTGGAAATGGCTAATGACAAAAGTTAGGCAAACTGCTTAAAAGGCGGCGGGGTGGGGGTTGGGGAAAGGTATTCTCATCAACCTATTCAATATAGAACTACAAAGAATCTAGTTAGAGCACAAAATTTTGTGTATTCCAGTTACCAACAGTGACCTTCCTATACCCTCCTGTGTTCTTCCCAGTGAAATCATTTCATTTTGTTTAGTGAAAGACAGTGGGAGTTTATTCCATTATTTGGGGATTTGGAAATAGGCTATGATAATACTCGTTCAACCACCAAAGGAGGAAGGGATGTCATGTGTGGTGTGTATGTGAGTAATGAGTGATGAAATACCATCACTAAATTCACTTGGCCACAAAGCCAGATAACGGAAATAAACCTACTCCAGTGTATCAGTTGAACTTAACCTGAACCTTAAAGACAACTATGGATGACATATATGCACATTTAATATTAAGAACTGGCTTCTTTGGAGACCTATGTAAGTAATATAAGTTGACATAAAGTGTGTTGTTTTTGAGCTGGAACCCTTTGACATTTTAGAATAAATTCCAAGTGAAGGCAAGTGTGCTTTAGAGATTATAGAAACCAGTTTTACACTATCTACTGTGCTATCATAAAGCATTAAAACAATGTATTAAGCTTTAAAAGCTAATAATACTTGGACCAAAAATTTGATTAAATGACATGTAAACTGACTTCCAGAATTAGTATTCCAAAAATGCTTACAAGTGGCTTGGGACATTAATGAGAAAGGACTGATTTCTCTTTATTTAATTGCTAATGCAGTATAAATCCACACTGAGATGTACTCCCCCCCCCCCACCCCCAACTGGTTCGATTTTATATTGTCTCATTAAAAATCTGCTTAAAATAGAATATAAAAATGTTCATTATTTGTACACTAATATTTGATGGCAGAGAGTATTGGTTTAAATAATTTTCAGATAATACTTTAGTAAGATGATCTTGTAAAACTTTGGCATTTGAAAAACTAAAGATAATCCAGAGAATCTAGGATTTGTTAGTCCAGACATGCTGTTGAACATCATCCATCTATCTATCTATCTATCTATCTATCAGCTAGCTATTTTAGAGAGAGAGAACCCAAGCAGGCTACGCAAAGCCTGATGAGAGACTCAAACCACCAGATCATAACCTGAGCCAAAATCCAGACTTGGATGCTTAACTGACTGAGCCATCCTGGCACCCTGAAAGCGGTATCTCCTTACCTGACGCCATGGTGGGGGTGGTGCCTGAGGCCAAGGCTGAGTTCCCTCTCGTGAGGGGCCACATCAGCTAAGGTGTAACTGCTGTGAACAACCCTGCTTTTTTTGGTGCCTTGGATACGAGGGAGGAAAACTTAAGTAACAAAATTGTAAGACAAAACACCATCCGTCAAAATAACAGTGGTGAAGGAATTAGTCATTAAAATATTCGGCAGGAAAAACATTTGTACCGCCAGGACGTTTCTAACATAGTACAGAGAGTCAGACCAAGGGGCCCTAACACGCGCGCCTCTGTCGCTGTCGCCTGCGGCGGAGCGTGGGTCCCACCACAGTGAAAGCGCCCCGGGCGGCTCGAACTGCGAGCGCTTCGGCGTAGCTGTTGACCCCCGAGAGGTGGAGCGTGCCGTGCGTCATGACGCAGTTCCGTTGCGCGAGCTCCGCCCCTGCGCGTACGGCCGCGGTGGGTTTGAACGCTGTTCCCGGGGAAACAACGGCGGACTTGGTGCACCATGGAACCGAGAGTAGTGAAGCCGCCGGGGCAGGATTTGGTAGTAGAGCGTCTGAAAAGCCTCTACGGACTAGGGGGCAGGCACCTCGCCGAGGTGAGGCTTCGCCCTTTCCTCGGCCTTGTCCCTGGGCCCGCGGGCCGGTTTCTGCCGGTGTGAAGCGGCCTGACGGGCAGCTGCGCCAGAGGCCTCGGGGCCGCTGTTCAGAAGGACCCTGGGGGAGGGAGCCACTCTCCGGGGCTCGAGCAGCTCCGCCGGAACCAGGGTTAGCGGAAGGTAGCTGCGGGGGCAGAAGTCATTTGTGGCCACAGATGCTCCATATGTGGGAAAAGCACATTTTATATAAAAAAATTCTTTACTGTAAATTCTTGAAGGTTTATGTTACTACACGCATAGCATGACACTGTTGAAAGTGTATCTGAACTTTTATTTACAGTGACTTGAGCGGAGTTCGAAAAGCGATTTTAATTTATTTAAAAACTTTACTATTTTGAAAAAAAATTCCAAATTTAAAGTTGCAGGAATATACAAGGAATTCTTGAGCACTTCGCATGGATTTGCCATTGGTTAACATTTCGCCACATTTGCGTTACTATTATCTTCGTATTTTTGACTCCCTACACACATTTTTTTCCTTTTAACTAAGGATAATTTGCCGGTGCTGTGACACTTTTACCCCCAAATATAAATACTTAAATGTATTTTCTAGGAATAAGAATATTCTCTTATATTTGCAGTAACAAATTGAGGAAGCTGACCATTTATACAATAATATGTAACATATAGTTCGTATTCAGATTTCACCAATTATCTAAATAATGTCCTTTATACATTTTTTTTCCTCTGGTGCAGATACAGTCTAAAGATGAGCATTGCATTTGGTTTTTTTCTTTTTTTTTTCTTTTTCTTTTTTTTTTAATCTGGAACAGGTTTTTAAGCCCATGTCTTTTATAATGTTGATATTTTAATTTTTTTTTTTTAGTGAGAGAGACTGGGAGCTGGAGAGTGAGGCAGAGGGAGAATCTTACACAGGCTCCAAGCTCAGTGTGGAGCCCAACACCAGGCTTGATCCCTAGGATCATGACTTGAGTGGAAATCAAGAGTAGGTTGCTCAACCAACTGAGCCACCCATTTTTGAAGAGTACAGGATAACTGTGTATTGGACTGTCCCTTAACTGGAGTTTCTCTGATGGCTGTTCCTCGTGACTATCTGGTTATGCGTTTTTGGCAGGAATACTACTGGGAGTGATGTGTGGGTTGCGCTTTTTCATTAGGAGACTTGCAATGTTGCTTTGTCCTGTTATTCCGGATATTAATTTTAACCAGTTGGTTAAGGTAGTGTCTACAAGATTTGTCCACTCTAACCTTTGTAATTAA
Source organism: Panthera uncia (assembly GCF_023721935.1). Lineage (NCBI taxonomy): Eukaryota > Metazoa > Chordata > Mammalia > Carnivora > Felidae > Panthera > Panthera uncia. The sequence continues at coordinate 50,815,763 of NW_026057578.1, read as the reverse complement.
CCCTTGTACTTAGTACATAATTGGTGGGGAACTCTTTTTTGAGACTGTAGATTGATTCTTAATATACAAATTAAATATATCTTTTTTTTTTTTTAAGTATGATTTTTCAAATTTTGATCAGGCTAAATGGAAGAGAAGATCTCTAACCTCCCCAGGTAAGCTGATAGAGTATTTTGTATACTTGGGGGTTTTAACAAATTTAATTTGAGAGAAAACATTAAAAAAAAATGTTTAGATTTAAGACTAAGTGCCAGATATCTTGTGATATTAAGCTTTCTTCAGTCGGGTAACAAACTAATAGTAAACCAAGATTTTGTGGGTAAACGTAAGATGTCTTTAAATCAAATTGAATTAATTTTTTTGGTGTTTTAATTACAATTTTTTTTTTTTTCCTTTAGAAATTGGGTAAAGTATGTTGGGTAAAGAAAACTGCTTTCTTTTTAAGGCATAGACTTTCCAAGTTACTGAGATAATAATTGTTGCACTGGAAGAATTTATCAAATGTACTTGATAATTGTGGGATTGGGTGCATTGGAACATCATGTGGCAATCTGGAAGTAATGTATAACTAACCATTAGTCTTTTGATTTGTTGATACTTCTTTGGTGATGTTTTTACAAGTACAATCGTTGAATTTTGAGGTGATTGCAACAAAAACAGTATGTTTAAAAGTTTTGTCAGAGTAGATTAGAGAATTTCATTTTTTTCCAAGTTTATTTCATTTTGAAATTTTGTAAACACTCTTGAAACATTTCTTCAGTGTGAAAAAAAGACCCAGTTATTACTGAATCTAGTATCTAAAAAATATCTTAAAATTATATTTTAGTTTGAAATATAGCCTAAAATTTCCAACTTTCTAAAATGTAACAAAAAGTATAGCTCATTTAATTTCTGATGGGGTAAAAATGTATGTTAGACAAAGATGCATACATTTAAAAATATTTATAGGGATTCCTGGTTGGCTCAGTCAGTAGGGCATGTGACTCCCGATCTTGGGGTTGTAAGTCTGAGCCTCACATTGGCTGTGGAGATTACTTAAAAATAAAACCTTAAGGAAAAAAAAATTCTAAATTTCTTATCAGAGAAGCTCTCTTTGCCTTTTAGTCTCTGAATTTGGATACAGGCTAACAGTCTGTTAAATGTTGAATGTTTAAAATATATAAAATTAAAAAAAAATGTTTAATGTTTGAGACTGATGAAATATCATGATTAGGTAGGAAGAAGGCTGAATTCTGAATTTTAATCTTTCCACTTGCTGGTTCTGTTACTTAGATAACTTCACTAACTTCTCTGGTCCTTAGACTTACCACCATTAGAATAGGGTTAAAGGCACCAATTCTGCTTACTTCAGAGTCAGCTAGCTGTTGCTAGGATCAAATAAGGTAATAAATGAAAGAGCATTTTGTAATCAGTTAAGTGCCATATTAATACAAGGCTTGATGCCTGTTTTCTGAAGTTTGCATTACAGAGATATACACATTAAAATCATTAGATAATTTTGCCATCTTACCTTAGAAGCCTAGAATGAGATTAGTATCTGCTGATCTTAGTAATCTCTGCTTTTTTCTCTTTTGTTAACAGATGATTTGGATATCTTCTCATCTGGTGATAAAGTTGGTTCATCATTAAGATGTTATTCCGATGAAAGAAAGCATTGCACAACACCACTTTGTAGTTCATTCAAACAGTTAAATGTGAATTGGTAAAGTACCCTGAATCCTTACTGTTGCTATCCCCTCAGTGTCTAAAAAACTGGGAGATTAAAGAGTGGTTTGTTTATGTCTTTGCCTTTTTTTTTTTTTTTTTTTTTTTTTTTTTGAGGAAGTAACAAGCAGTCTGGAGCTTGCTGAATGGTTATAGAGACTGATTTATTTTTACTGAGATCTTTGTTATAAAAGCATGAACCTAGCATTCATTACATTTGGTAGTATAATGGAAAGTTATTTACACAGTATAAAACGTGAAGTTATTTTTATGGTTATTCATCCAGGACCCAAATGAACACCATATTCCCTTTCTTTCTTTCTTTCCTTTTTTTTTTTAAAGGATGTAGGATAAAAATGAATGCAGGTTTGTTGGGCAGTGATGTTTAACGCCACATTCATTGTCTACTAGGGTGGTAAGCTATATTTTAGGTAGTTGAGAGAAAGAGATGGAAGAAACCGGTCTGGTGAGTTGGTAACTACATAATATGCATGATAGAGTGTTGGTCTGTGAGGGGTAAATAGTTTTGTAGAGGAGATTGTACTGTGAGTGAAATCAGTATAAAAACAGTGGAAGCTAAGATGAAATCAAGTTCTAAGTAGGTGTTATTAAAAGCCAGAAATACATGGCAGAAGAAAGTGCTGTGGGTATCAACATTTTGAAATAATGTTAAACCATAAAGATGTATATACATACACAAAATGAAATGTTGAGATAATTGTGGGGAGAGGAAGAGTTAACTGTGCCTAAAATATACATATAATATTAATGTAATTGATATTTGAGAGCTTGAATATTTTATATAATTGCTTCTTTCTCTGCTTAAATGATTTAATCCATATAAAACACTTAGAATGGTGTTTAGTACATAGAAAAGCACTCAAAGTGCTATTACTGTTGTTATTACTGTTTCATTTGGCATTCACAAAGTAGCATTGTTAATCTAGATTTAAGATTTGGACATGAGGTAGATTGAATATAGAGTAAGGAAAGTAAAAGATTGTTTTCAGATTATGAATTTCTGGAAATTATTTTCTTATATTTAACTGATAGTTTTGTCATTTTTTGTTTTTATAAATAATCTGGGTATAATTTCCAGTTATAATTTGAAGCCTTTGAACTATGAAAGTTTTTATAACATTAGACAGTTTTTTCACATTCCCTAGTTATTATCTAATCTGGAATTATAGTACTGTCCAGCACAAGTAGCCACAAGCCACATGAGGCTATTGAGTACTTGAAATGCTGTAAGTACAAAATACACACCGGATTTCAAAGATGGATAAAGAATGCAAAATATCTTAATAATTTTTATATTGATTATATGTTAAAATAATCTTTTAGATATACTGGGTTAAATATAACACATAGTTAAAATGTTATGTCTTTTTATGTTTTTAGTATGGCTCCTAGGGAATTTTAAATTATCTTATGTGATTGAATTATATTCCTTGAACAGCACTGCTCTAGAAATTTCAACTTTGAGATCATCTTTTTGGAGAAAACACCTGAGATTCTAGTTCTGCTTCACCTTACTAGTTATGTCACCTGTCCATTATTTAAATTCTTTAGGGTTTGGTTTCTTCCTGTTAGACATTACATTTTTTTAGCTAAAATTATAGCTGACATTGCCTGTTATAGTGACCTCACAGAAATATTAGGAATCAAAGGAAAGAGATTGGCAGTTGTAGAACATTCTATAGGTATATGTTATTTTAAATTGTGCCCATTTGAATATGTAGAAAGATGTTTGTAGTGAGTTTTTAGACCATTGGCTGTTATTTTTCATATTTTTATGTTTTCCACTTTAAAATGTTTACTTGTTACTTTGTTTTCAATTTTTGTGCTGTTAATATTTGGAAAGCACTTTTATCTTTTTTAAATACTGTAGAAAACTTCCAGAATGCTGTGATAGAATTTTTTATTTTTAAAGCCTAGATGATGAACTGGATTCTTTTCAAGATTTGAAGCAAAAAGAAGCAAAAGAAGACTTAATTGAAAATGATTATGGAGTTAGTACCTCCAAAATAACCAAGCAGTCTTTTAAAAACATAGAAAAAGGTAAAAGAGATACTCATTTTAGAACAGTCATTTCTTTCATTCTTTTTTTTTTTTTAATTTTTTATTTATTTTTGAGAGAGAGAGAGAGAGAGAGAGAGAGAGAGAGGGAGGGAGGGAGGGAGCACGAGCCAGGGAGGGACAGAGAGAGAGGGAAACACAGAATCCGAAGCCGACTCCAGGCTCTGATCTGTCAGCTATCCACCTGTGAGATCATGCTCTGAGCCAAAGTTGGACACTCAACCAACTGAGCCATCCAGGTGCCCCTAGAACAGTCATTTAAAAAGTAGCTTTGTTAAGTAGAGCACATAAAGCTTATCCTGTAGTAATAACACTGGTTCTCTGTATATTTCTGTGATCTTGCATTTGTGTAAGCCATGAGGCAGTAATTGTGCTTATTGTTAAACTAAAGAAGAGAAAGATAAACTTCATTGTTTTCCAGTAGTATTCCCATACTCTCAAAACTTACCAAAATAATTAACATACTGTGTAGTATTGATTTTAGGAGTAGAATTTAGTGATTCATCACTTATACACAACACCCAGTGCCCATCTCAACAAGTGCCCTCCTTAGTACACATTATTTAGCACAACCCCTTGCCCCACCTCCCCTCCAGCAACTCTTAGTTTCATCTGTGTATTTAAGAGTCTCTTATGGTTTGCCGCCTTCTCGTTTTTGTCTTATTTTTCCTTCCCTTCCCCTATGCTCATCTGTTTTGTTTCTTAAATTCCACACATGAGTGAAATCATACGATATTTATCTTTCTCTGACTGGTAATTCTCTTAGCATAATATACTCTAGGTTCATCCACATCATTGCAAATGGCAAGGTTTCATTCTTTTAGATCACTGAGTAGTATTCCATTAGATAGATAGTTATAATCTGTATATATAGATATAATCTTCTTTATCCATTCATCAGTCGATGGACATTTGGGCTATTTCCATAATTTGACTCTTGTTGATAGTGCTGTTATAAACATTGAGATTCATGTGCTTCTTTGAATCAGCATTCCTGTATCCTTTGAATAAATACCTAGCAGTGCAGTCGCTTGGTCATAGGGTAGTTCTGTTTTAATTTTTTTTTTTTCAATATATGAAGTTTATTGTCAAATTGGTTTCCATACAACACCCAGTACTCATCCCAAAAGGTGCCTTCCTCAATACCCGTCACTCACCCTCCCCTCCCTCCCACCCCCCATCAACCCTCAGTTTGTTCTCAGTTTTTAAGAGTCTCTTATGCTTTGGCTCTCCCACTCTAACCTCTTTTTTTTTTTTCCTTCCTCTCCCCCATGGGTTTCTGTTAAGTTTCTAAGGATCCACATAAGAGTGAAAACATATGGTATCTGTCTTTCTCTGTATGGCTTATTTTACTTAGCATAACACTCTCCAGTTCCATCCACGTTGCTACAAAAGGCCATATTTCATTCTTTCTCATTGCCACGTAGTACTCCATTGTGTGTGTAAACCACAATTTCTTTATCCATTCATCAGTTGATGGACATTTAGGCTCTTTCCATAATTTGGCTATTGAGAGTGCTGCTATAAACCCTGGGGTACAAGCGACCCTATGCATCAGTACTCCTGTATCCCTTGGGTAAATTCCTAGCAGTGCTATTGCTGGGTCATAGGGTAGGTCTATTTTTACTTTTTTGAGGAACCTCCACACTGTTTTCCAGAGTGGCTTCACCAATTTGCATTCCCACCAACAGTTGAAGAGGGTTCCCGTTTCTCCACATCCTCTCCAGCATCTATAGTCTCCTGATTTGTTCATTTTGGCCTCTCTGACTGGTGTGAGGTGATATCTGAGTGTGGTTTTGATTTGTATTTCCCTGATGAGGAATGACGTTGAGCATCTTTTCATGTGCCTGTTGGCCATCCGGATGTCTTCTTTAGAGAAGTGTCTGTTCATGTTTTCTGCCCATTTCTTCACTGGGTTATTTGGTTTTCAGGTGTGGAGTTTGGTGAGCTCTTTATAGATTTTGGATACTAGCCCTTTGTCCGATATGTCATTTGCAAATATCTTTTCCCATTCCGTTGGTTGCCTTTTAGTCTTGTTGGTTGTTTCCTTTGCTGTGCAGAAGCTTTTTATCTTCATGAGGTCCCAGTAGTTCATTTTTGCTTTTAATTCCCTTGCCTTTGGAGATGTGTCAAGTAAGAGATTGCTACGGCTGAGGTCAGAGAGGTCTTTTCCTGCTTTCTCCTCTAGGGTTTTGATGGTTTCCTGTCTCACATTCAGGTCCTTTATCCATTTTGAGTTTATTTTTGTGAATGGTGTGAGAAAGTGGTCTAGTTTCAATCTTCTGCATGTTGCTGTCCAGTTCTCCCAGCACCATTTGTTAAAGAGACTGTCTTTTTTCCATCGGATATTCTTTCCTGCTTTGTCAAAGATTAGTTGGCCATGCTTTTGTGGGTCTAGTTCTGGGGTTTGTATTCTATTGCATTGGTCTATGTGTCTGTTTTTGTGCCAATACCATGCTGTCTTGATGATTATAGCTTTGTAGTAGAGGCCAAAGTCTGGGATTGTGATGCCTCCTGCTTTGGTCTTCTTCAAAATTACTTTGGCTATTCGGGGTCATTTGTGGTTCCATATGAATTTTAGGATTGCTTGTTCTAGTTTCGAGAAGAATGCTGGTGCAATTTTGATTGGGATTGCATTGAATGTGTAGATAGCTTTGGGTAGTATTGACATTTTGACAATATTTATTCTTCCAATCCATGAGCACGGAATGTTTTTCCATTTCTTTATATCTTCTTCAATTTCCTTCATAAACTTTCTATAGTTTTCAGCATACAGATCTTTTACATCTTTGGTTAGATTTATCCCTAGGTATTTTATGCTTCTTGGTGCAATTATGAATGGGATCAGTTTCTTTATTTGTCTTTCTGTTGCTTCATTGTTAGTGTATAAGAATGCAACTGATTTCTGTACATTGATTTTTGTATCCTGCAACTTTGCTGAATTCATGTATCAGGTCTAGCAGACTTTTGGTGGAGTCTATCGGATTTTCCATGTATAATATCATGTCCTCTGCAAAAAGTGAAAGCTTGACTTCCTCTTTGCCAATTTTGATGCCTTTGATTTCCTTTTGTTGTCTGATTGCTTATGCTAGCACTTCCAACGCTATGTTAAACAGCAGCGGTGAGAGTGGACATCCCTGTTGTGTTCCTGATCTCAGGGGAAAAGCCCTGAGTTTTTCCCCATTGAGGATGATGTTACCTGTGGGCTTTTCATAAATGGCTTTTATGATGTTTAAGTATGTTCCTTCTATCCTTTCTGAAGGGTTTTTATTAAGAAGGTTGCTGAATTTGTCAAATGCCTTTTCTGCATCAATTGACAGGATCATATTGTTCTTTTATTAACGTGATGTATCACGTTGATTGATTTGCAAATGTTGAACCAGCCCTGCAGCCCAGGAATGAATCCCACTGGATTATGGTGAATAATTCTTTTTATATGCTGTTGAATTTGATTTGCTAGTATCTTATTGAGAATTTTTGCATCCATATTCATCTGGGATATTGGCCTGTAGTTCTCTTTTTTTACTGGGTCTCTGTCTGGTTTAGGAATCAAAGTAATACTGGCTTCATAGAATGAGTCTGGAAGTTTTCCTTCCCTTTCTATTTTTTGGAATAGCTTGAGAAGGATAGGTATTATCTCTGCTTTAAACGTCTGGTAGAACTCCCCTGGGAAGCCATCTGGTCCTGGACTCTTATTTGTTGGGAGATTTTTGATGACTGATTCAATTTCTTCACTGGTTATGGGTCTGTTCAAGCTTTCTATTTCCTCCTGATTGAGTTTTGGAAGTGTGTGGGTGTTTAGGAATTTGTCCATTTCTTCCAGGTTGCCCAGTTTGTTAGCATATAATTTTTCAGAGTATTCCCTGATAATTGCTTGTATCTCTGAGGGACTGGTTGTAATAATTCCATTTTCATTCATGATTTTATCTATTTGGGTCATCTCCCTTTTCTTTTTGAGAAGCCTGGCTAGAGGTTTGTCAATGTTGTTTATTTTTTCAAAAAACCAACTCTTGTTTTTGTTGATCTGCTCTACAGTTTTTTTTAGATTCTATATTGTTTATTTCTGCTCTGATCTTTATTATTTCTCTTCTTCTGCTGGGTTTAGGCTGCCTTTGCTGTTCTGCTTCTGTTTCCTTTAGGTGTGCTGTTAGATTTTGTATTTGGGATTTTTCTTGTTTCTTGAGATAAGCCTGGATTGCAATGTATTTTCCTCTCAGGACTGCCTTCGCTGCATCCCAAAGCGTTTGGATTGTTGTATTTTCATTTTCGTTTGTTTCCATATCTTTTTTAATTTCTTCTCTAATTGCCTGGTTGACCCACTCATTCTTTAGTAGGGTGTTCTTTAACCTCCATGCTTTTGGAGGTTTTCCAGACTTTCTCCTGTGGTTGATTTCAAGCTTCATAGCATTGTGGTCTGAAAGTATGCATGGTATGATCTCAATTCTTGTATACTTATGAAGGGCTGTTTTGTGACCCAGTATATGATCTATCTTGGAGAATGTTGCATGTGCACTCGAGAAGAAAGTATATTCTGTTGCTTTGGGATGTAGAGTTCTAAATATATCTGTCAAGTCCAACTGATCCAATGTATCATTCAGGGCCCTTGTTTCTTTATTGACCGTGTGTCTAGATGATCTATCCATTGCTGTATGTGGAGTATTAAAGTCCCCTGTAATTACCACATTCTTATCAATAAGGTTGCCTATGTTTGTGAGTAATTGTTTTATTTATTTGGGGGCTCCCATATTCGGTGCATAGACATTTATAATTGTTAGCTCTTCCTGATGGATAGACCCTGTAATTATTATATAATGCCCTTCTTCATCTCCTGTTACAGTCTTTAAAGTCTAGTTTGTCTGATATAAGTATTGCTACTCCAGCTTTCTTTTGACTTCCAGTAGCAAGATAGTTCGCCATCCCCTCACTCTCAATTTGAAGGTGTCCTCAGGTCTAAAATGAGTCTCTTGTAGACAGCAAATAGGTGGGTCTTGTTTTTTTATCCATTCTGATACCCTATGTCTTTTGGTTGGCGCATTTAATCCATTTACATTCAGTATTATTATAGAAAGATACGGGTTTAGAGTCATTGTGATGTCTGTATGTTTTCTGCTTGTAGTGATGTCTCTGGTACTTTGTCTCACAGGATCCCCCTTAGGATCTCTTGTAGGGCTGGTTTAGTGGTGATGAATTCCTTCAGTTTTTGTTTGTTTGGGAAGACCTTTATCTCTTTCTCTATTCTAAATGACAGATTTGCTGGATAAAGGATTCTCGGCTGCATATTTTTTCCGTTCATCACATTGAAGATCTCCTGCCATTCTTTTCTGGCCTGCCAAGTTTCAGAAGAGAGATCAGTCACGAGTCTTATAGGTCTCCCTTTATATATTAGGGCACATTTATCCCTCGCTGTTTTCAGAATTTTCTCTTTATCCTTGTATTTTGCCAGTTTCACTATGATATGTCGTGCAGAAGATCAATTCAAGTTACGTCTGAAGGGAGTTGTCTGTGCCTCTTGGATTTCATTGCCTTTTTCCTTTCCCAGATCCGGGAAGTTCTCAGCTATTATTTCTTCAAGTACCCCTTCAGCACCTTTCCCTCTTGCTTCTTCTTCTGGAATACCAATTATGCGTAGATTATTTCTCTTTAGTGCATCACTTAGTTCTCTAGTTTTCCCCTCATACTCCTGGATTTTTTTCTCTCTCTTTTTCTCAGCTTCCTGATTTTCCATAATTTTATCTTCTAGTTCACCTATTCTCTCCTCTGCCTCTTCAATCTGAGCCGTGGTCGTTTCCATTTTATTTCACAGCTTGTTTATAGCATTTTTTAGCTCCTCCTGACTATTCCTTAGTCCCTTGATCCCTGTAGCAATAGATTTTCTGCTGTCCTCTATGCTGTTTTCAAGCCCAGCGATTAATTTCATGACTATTATTCTAAATTCACTTTCTGTTATATTGTTTAAATTCTTTTTGATCAGTTCGTTAGCTGTTGTTATTTCCTGGAGATTCTTTTGAGGGGAATTCTTCAGTTTGGTCTTTTGGATAGTCCCTGGAATGGTGCAGACCTGCAGGGCACTTCCCTGTACTGTCTTGAATAACTTGCATTGGTGGGCGGGGCAGCAATCAGACCTGATGTCTGCCCCCAGCCCACCGCTAGGGCCACAGTCAGACTGGTGTGTACCTTCTCTTCCCCTCTCCTAAGGGCAGGATTCACTGTGGGGTGGTGTGGCCTGTCTGGGCTACTTGCACACTGCCAGGCTTGTGGTGCTGGGGAACTGGTGTATTAGCTGGGGTGGATAGCCAAGGTGCACGAGGGCGGGAGTGGCAGGCTCAGCTCCCTTCTCCTTCTTCTCCTTTCGGTGATCCGCTTCGGGAGGGGCCCTGTGGCACCGGGAGGGAGTCAGACCCTCTGCTTGAGGGATGGATCCGCAGAAGCACAGCATTCGGTGTTTGTGCGGTGCAAGCAAGTTCCTTGGTAGGAACTGGTTCCCTTTGGGATTTTGGCTGGGGGATGGGCGAGGGAGATGGCCCTGGCGAGCGCCTTTGTTCCCAGCCAAGCTGAGCTCTGTTGTCCAGGGCTCAGCAACTCTCCCTCCCGTTTTCCTCCAGCCTTCCCACTCTCAGAGTAGAGCTGTTAACTTATAACCTTCCAGATGTTAAGTCCCGCTTGCTGTCCAGACACACTCCGTCTGGCCCCTCCGCATTTGCCAGCCAGACTTGGGGTCTCTGCTTGGCTGGCAGGCTGCCCCCCCCCCCCCCCCCCCGGCTCCCTCCCGCCAGTCCCTGTAGCGCACACTGCCTCTCCACCCTTCCTACCCTCTTCCGTGGGCCTCTCGTCTGCACTTGGCTCCAGAGACTCCATTCTGCTAGTTTTCTGGTGGTTTTCTGGGTTATTTAGGCAGGTGTAGGTGGAATCTAAGTGACCAGCAGGATGCAGTGATCCTAGCGTCCTCCTACGCTGCCATCTTCCCCTCTGTTTTAAATTTTTTGAGGAACCTCCATATAGTTTTCAACTAAGTACTTTTTATAATTTCTTGGTTTTTTTTCATAGCAGTATTTGTTAGGAAGTCAGTAAATATTGTGGTAAATTTGAGTAAACCCTTAATATTTTAAGACTACTGCAGATTGCTTAAGGTACGACTTCTTCAGGCACTTGTTTAATAACTCTCTCTGTACATGGCTGCATGTCATAGTTTTGTCAGGATTTCAGGGCACCCAGAGATGGCTTCCTCTTGGCTGCAAGACTTTTAGAGCACTGTTCCCTCTCTGATAGCCTCCCCGCATCTCTTCTGGGCATACATTGTACGCAACACAAACTCATTTCTCTCTTCCTGCTCTTTGTCATCCTCTTTGTTCCATTCATCTCAGTTTGAGGAAAATGAAAAATAATTATGCCTGGACTTGTGTTTCCGGCTACATGGTGGATTTTCCCCCTGAAAAACAATTGAAAATAGAGGATAATGTAAAAAAAAAAAAAAAAAAAAAGGGTGAATATATTTAAAAGTTAACATAATTAAGGAATATTTAAGCTACAGATTGTGAGCTGGGAATCTAGAAAGGCAAGCAGCGCACTGAAAGTGTCTTTCACTTTAAGGGCGTTTGCTGGACTGAGTGAAGTGAAACTTTTTCTTTGTTAAAAATTCATGTAATTTTTATTTTGGCTCCCTAGGGTCTGTCCAAGATGGGGAGTAAAATAGACCCCCTTCTTAAACCTGGCGTTCTGGGAGTAAAATAGGAGGCCCCCTTCTTAAAACTGGTGTTCTCAGGAAGGCTAATGCAAGTTAAAACCACAGCTTTCAGTATTAACAGAAAATAAACTCTGACAATACAGTGTTGGCAAAGAAATGAAGCAAGAGGAACTTGCTCATCCGCTGCTGTTGGGAGAGTAAATTAGCATAAGCACTTTGGGAAGCATTTTGGCATCACTAACACAGTTGAACATGTACATGTACCCTGTGATCCAGCATTGTTGCTGTTAGTCATATACCCTAGGTAAACTCTTGAATGCGTGTAACAGGAGCCATGTGCATAGAGCATCTATGTAGACAAACAGCTCACGTATCGACCTATAGTAGAATGTTGGCATATAAAAATATAAAACAAAATGAAGTAGTGAAGATTTTGACCTGATTCTGTCATTAACATAAGAACATATTTAAAGGAGGTTATAGAAATTACATAATTGCATCATTAAATGATTACAGATATTATATAAAGTTTAAAACAGGCAAAACAATAGGCAAAACAAAGTCTTAAAATTTTTTTTTACCCAAGTAGTAAAAATTTAAAAAGTAAAGCAATGGTTAATGCTATATTTGGCTTAGTAGTTAATTTGGTCTAAGGGAGAGAAGGGAATGTGATCTGGGGCTTCTGAGGTAATTTTCCATTTCTTGGCCTAGGCAGTTAATACATGAATATTTTCATGCACTTTGAAATCTATTTTGAAATAATTTCAGACTTACAAAAAAGTTGCAAAAAGAGCAAAGAGCATCTGTAAGACCTTTACACAGATCTTCTAAATGTTAACATTTTATCACATTTATTGTATAATTCTTTCTCTCTGCAAGTCTCTACTTGGAGACTTCTTTTTTTGTTTTGTTTTGTTGTTTTTGAGAGAGACATGAGTGGGGAGGAGGGACAAGGGAGAGAGCGACAGAATCCCAAGCAGGGTCCATGCTTAGCACGGAGGCTGACACACGGCTCGATCTCGCGACCGTGAGAGCACAACCTGGGCCAAAATCAAGAGTCAGGTGCTCAGCTGACTGAGTCACCCAGGCAGCCCAATACTTGGAGACTTTTTACAATACTATAATTCACATTTAAAGTAACTTTCTGAAGATTACTCTGAAATACTTAAAACTGTAAATTAATAAGCTTGATAATTTTTTTTACCAGTTGCCCAGCCAACTAATTTGGCCGCAAATTCAAGAAATTGGACTGAATGTTGTAGTGATGCAAGTGACTGTCCTCTGAGACGTGTTAGCTATCCGACATCTAAAGTACCAAACAAGCAGAGAATACTTCCATATCAGATTAATCAGATATATGATGAATTATTTCAAATACATCAGAAACTGCAGGTAAGAACTCAAAACTGAATTTAGAATTCAGATGTATTTATGTTCTAAATACCAAACATTTATAAAATTTGAATAGAGTATGTCATTTAAATTATTTTAGGTAAGTCTGTTGAGATACGGTGAGAAGGGACAAATTTATTACAATTATTGAAGGGAAATTTTATAGCTGAAGGAAAAATTTAAATGGTGTTTTTATGAATAGGTATATTTCTTGGATTTCAGACTGTCTGGTGTTTTATGTTTATTTCTTTATTTCCATCCCATCCTTGCTTCTGAAATAAAACAATATCTGCTGGTAAAATGTGCTTTTTCTGTTTTTTTTTTTTAGTTTGTTTGTTTGTTTGTTTATTTATTTAGAGAGAACCAGCAGGGGAGGGGCAGAGAGAGAGAGGATCCGAAGCAGGTTCTGTGCTGACATCAGAGAGCCTGGTGTGGGGCTTGAACTCACAAACTGTGAGATCATGACCTAAGCTGAAGTCGGATGCTTAACTGACTTAGCCACCCAGGTGCCCTTAAAATGTGCTTTTTGAAGTAGTGTTCCTGATGCATTGTTTTAAATACCTATACATAAGAAGTTCTCTTGTCACTTCTCACCAGAATTCAGTTCAGAACATTGATATTTTGTCTTCTTTGGGATTTTTTTATTTCTAAAAGATGTAATTCATATATTTATTAAGTGTCCACTAGGTGGGAGTACAGAAGGAAGCAAAAGTATGTATAATACACAATTCCTGACTGAAACTGTTCTAGCTGGAATTGTACATATGTTTGCATACAATGAAATGGTTACACATTTTTTTAAAAACTAGTATTAAAAAAAGAACAACCCAGTATCTCATTTTGTCTAAATAATTCAGATTATAATTACTATAGCATTTCAGAAAAATTATTTTTGCCTAAAATCACTGGAGAAAAGCTCAAGGAGGGTCTAAAATTGACTGAGAAAAAATTTAGAGAGGAGGTGGGAAGGCCATTCCAGGTGGCAAGGAGTTGGAGGGGAGAAGTTTTGGGAAAGGAGTGATTTGTCAGACTGAGTTTATCAGCCTGTCTGAAGAAAGAACAGCCAGGCTAGCTGTTACAGGCTTTTTTAAAATGTGCTTTGTTTTTTTAAAGAGAACTTTTTATTTATTTATTTATTTATTTATTTATTTATTAATGTCTTTGTGTATTTTTAATGTTTGTTTACATCTGAGAGAGAGGGAGAGACAGAGCGCAAGCGGCTGAGGGGCAGAGAGAGAGGGAGACAGAATCTGAAGCAGGCTCCAGGCTCTGAGCTGTCAGCGCAGAGCCTGATGTGGGGCTTGAACCCACAAGCCATGAAATCATGACCTGAGCTGAAGTCAGACACTTAACTGACTAAGCCACCCAGGCACCCCTGTTTTTGTTTTATTTTTGAGAGAGGGAGCGCGTGCACATTGCGGGGAGGAGCAGAGAGAGAGAGGGAGGCAGAATTGGAAGCAGGCTCCAGGCTCAGCTAATCAGCACACAGCCCAGTGTGGGGCTCGAACTCACAAATGGTGAAGTCATGCCCTGAGCTGAAGTCCAACTGAGCCACCCACGTGTCCCAGCTGCTACAGGTTTTTAAGCAAATGAGTGACAGAGTAACAAATAGCGCATTGGAAAGATTCTTTTACTAATAATTTATAAGATAAAAAAGAATTAGCAGGCAAAAAGAATAAGCAAGTTTGTAAAGATACATCATTTACTGTAAACACAATATAGATACAAATATTTAATTAAAAATGAAGTGCAGTGGATTAATCTAGTTTAATTTATAGTTGACTCTAACTTAAACATTTTTTTTTTGGTCATCTGTTATGTTATTAAGTGTACATATTTTGTCTTACTCTTTGATTTTATTCAACATACATTTGAACACTTGTTAATATGTATTTGCGTGCTTGGTGTTGAGTGTATGGAAGTAAATAAAATATATATGGTTCTTGCCACACATAGCTTATTAAAATCAATTGTGAGCACTCATATAGTTATAATTTTATAAATTTAAGTAAATAATATAGGTACAGTATGAAACCTGATTGGGATAGATTGAAAGGTCAGGTAAGGTTTTCTGAGAAAGTAACATTTAAATTAAACTGTGGAGGAAGAATAAGGGATAAGCCCTACTAGACTGTGATGGTCTAGTATGAGAAGCCCTAGAAGCCTGATGATATGTTCATTCAAGGAAATTGTAGTAAGTAACAGGATTTTTAGAGTAGGGGAATTGCTTAATGTAATGTATGCTTGTTAAATCAATGGGTTGTAGGGGCATAGGTGTGGAAGTTGGGAGACTGGGAAGGATATCCTACTGTAATCATGCAGGTGAGAGGTAATGGTAACTTGGACTGGATGGTGGCAGAGAAATGGAATTGAATAGATTAGAGATTGCTTTTGGAGGTAAAATTGGCTAGACTTGGTGTAGTGAGTTGAATGTGGTATAGGAGAGAATAGGTGTCTGAGATGATTCCCATATTTCTGGTTTGTACAACTTGGAAGAATAGATACAGAGAGAAAGATCAAGATTTTAGTTTGGAATGGATTAAGTTTGAGGATTTAATGGAGACATAATAGTTAAAAGCTTGGCATTTAGAACAAAGGTCTTGGATGTGTAACTAAATTGGGAGTCATTCACATAGATATTTAAAGCTGTCACCTGTAGCTGAGATCTAGAGAGAGGGCAGAATGTGAAGACATGTGACTAGTCTGATGGTGTCCTGGGTTAGGATGATGGGTAGAAAGAAGTGAATGGAGTCTAAACATTTTTAAGGGATGGGATCAGTAGGTCTTGGAGATTGTTTTGATATGGAAGGTGTACAGTAGGGTTTTATTCTTTTTATTCTTTTTAATGTTTATTTATTTTGAGAGAGAGAGCGGGGAAGGGGTAGAGAGAGAAGGAAAGAGAATCCCAAGCATGGGATTGCTGACAATCCATGCTGATAGCTTGGAGCTGGATGCAAGGCCCTGTCTCACTAACTGTGAGATCATGACCTGAGCGGAAATCAAGAGTTGGATGATTAACCAACTGAGCCACCCAGGCACCCCATTCAGTAGGGTTTTAGTCAAGAATGAAATGTAGGTTTATTCTTTTGGCTATTGGATAAATGATGCTGCTTTTTGTTAAGGGTAGGGAACAAAACTGGAGGAGGAGAGAATTCTGTTTTTTTGAAATTTATTTTTTCCTTTTGAATGTTTTTTTGAAATGTATAACTTCAATTTTTGTGCAGGAAATAATTCCTTTATTATAATTAGTATCTTTTCATTTGCAACATTTGACTAGGTAACACTGTATTTTAGTTTTTAAAAGTTTATAAAATACTTAGGACCTACAGAAAAACATAGGGAATATTATAATATCAACTGTATACCCATTAATATTGCATAATGCTAATGTTTTATTAATAATTCTATATATTATTTTTAAAAGAAATAGAGTATTTCACTTAGAGTTGAAACAGCCTTCTTCCCTCCCATTTCTTCTCCCTTTTCCCAGAATTAAGCACTCCCTTGAAATTGGTGTCGATCCTTTGTCTCCTATTTTAGCACTTTTATGTATTCACACGTAGTAATTGCTTTGAATGTTTTAAAACATTACATAAGTAATGATATATTGTGGCTTTCTTTTTGTAGTTTCTTTGCTTCATTCATTGTTATATTTTTGGATTTATGTGTTTGGAAAATGTAGATCTAGTTCATTCATTTTATTTTTTTATTTTTTATTTTTTAAGATACTCATTAAAAAAATTTTTTTAATGTTTATTTTTGAGAGAGAGAGAGACAGAAACAGAAGCAGGGGAGGGCAGAGAGAGGGGCAGATACAGAATCGGACGCGGGCTCCAAGCTCCGAGCTGTTAGCACAGAACCTGATGTGGGTCTCCAACTCATGAGCCATGAGATCATGACCTGCGCTGCAGTTGGATGCCTAACCTACTGAGCCACCCAGGCGCCCGTATTTAACTGCCATGTAGGATTTCGGCCTCTAAATAAACCACCATTACTTTATTTATTTCTATATAAATATATAAGATGGAGTTTATACTTTACAAACAGTTCTGTTTAAGTATCCTTAACTTATAAGAAGAAAATGTGCAGGGTGCTACTAAATTGTTCTCCAAAGTGGCTGTGCCTACTTATTTACGTTCCCATCGTCAACATCCCAGAGTTGTCTTTCCCCCATAATCTGATAGCTGTCTCACTGATGTAGTTTGCATTTTTTGTCTGTGAATGTTAAATCCATTAAGATGATTCTGAGTTCTGACACTAATGAGACCATATTTTTAAGCGAACCAGAATAGTAATTTGCAGATGCATATCCACCACTTTGAGTAAAAGTACCAATTTCTTTTATATTAAATCTGAATGTTAAAAGTATATGAGATGACAACTCTGTGTTCAGGAGTTAAGTTTCAATTTTGTAGAATTCTGGGATTCTTTGTTAATCAAACAATATAAGCATCATAGTAGGACATTCTGGCTTTCATCATGCTGAGATAAAAGAATTCTAGCAAGTTTTTGTTAACAGTTGACCAATGGTGGTGCATCTGTTAATGATTGCATTAGAATCCATCTCTTCCAAGGCTAAGTATATCTCCCTCAGGAACTGCTGGAACTGAGGCAGGTGAAGGCAGGTGGAGGCCTGGTCCCAGAAAGTTTCTACATCTAAAACCTGATAGTCAAAAAAAGGTCTACTAAATAAATCTTTTTTTTTTTTTTTTTAAGTTTTTAAGTCCAGTTAACATACAATGTTATGTTAGTTTCAGGTGTGCAATATAGTGATTAAACAATTCCATACATCTTGAGCCATCTCCAATAAAGGGAAAATGTGATATATCCTCACAGTGGCCTCCTGAGCGCTACATAAAACAGTGAACACGCATCAAATAGTTCCAGAAGCTAGGACGTCCAAGATCAAGCTTCAGCAGATTCATTGTCTGTTGGGAGCCCACTTTCCAGTTCATAGACAGCCATCTTTTTGTTGTATCCTTACATGTTGGAAGGGCCTCTTATTTTTTTTAAAGTGTACAATTTAGTTATTTTTGGTATATTCAAAGAGTATATGCTGCCATCAGCACAGCCAATTTTAAAATATTTTCATTATCCAGTCTACTCATTAGATACCTCCCACCCCACCTAACTCCTCTCAGCCCTAGGCAACCATTAATCTATTTTCTGGGTATAGATTTGTTTATTCTGGACTTTTCATATAAATGCAATAATATAATATGTAATGTGTATGAAGTGCCTGGCTTCTTTCAGCCTGATATTTTCGAGGTTCATCTGTGTTGCAGCATATATCAGAACTTTATTCCTTTTTATTACTGAATACTCCATTACATAAATACACCACATTTTCTTTTTTTCTTTCTTTTTTTCCATCAGTTGATGGACATGTGGGTTTCTACTTTTTGGCTATTATGACTAATGCTGCTGTGAACATTCATGTTTACATTTTGTGTGGACATCTGCTTTCATCTCTCTTTGGTGTATTTGAAGGAATAGAATTGCAGGGTCATGTGGTAGCTCTGTGCTTGACTCTGAGGAATTTTCAAGACTTTTCCAATATGACTGCATCGTTTTACATTCCCACTAGCAGTGTATGAGGGTTCTATTTTCTTGACATCGTTGACAACATTGGTTATTTGTCTTTTTGATTCTGACCATCCTAGTGGGTGTGAAGTGACACCTCATTGTGGTTTTGATTTGCATTTCCCTGATGGCTAATTGAATTCAGTTTTGGACATGTTTATTTTGTGCTACCTGAAAGCAGCACAATTCAGTAGGCAGTTTGGACTTGAGTTTGGAACTTAGGAGAAAGAGCTGAGCAATTGTAGGTGGGGAGCAGTTAGCACATACATGGTAATTTAGCCATTGAGTGGAGAGAACCAAGCAGAGAGAGTATAAGATGAGAAGGGAAGTGGCTTAAGCCCAAATCCTGAGGAACATTGGTAATGACAGTAGAGGAAGCAGAGCCTGCAAAGAAGACTGAGAAGCCCTGGCCAGAGAGTGAGGTGGAAAACCAGGATAAACTAGTGTCATGGAGACCAATGAAAGAGATTATTTTAGGTTGGAAGAAAGGGGCTCTGGTATAAAATGCTATTGAGAGACTCTACAGAACTGAAAGTGACCTTCAGATGCAATAATAGGTAAGCCATTTCATTAGGGGGATGCAGGCCAAGGCCAGATTGAAGTAAATTGAGGAGTGATTAGGAAATAAAGAAGAGGGTTCAACAGGTGTAGACAGACTGTTAAAGAATTTTATGAAAGGGAGGCAGTTAGTGGGCATTTTCAAAAGAGACTCCATTTCAGATGAGATGGGAGAGATTAAAAATATTACAGGGGTTATCAGCATGGCAGTGTCCACAAGAAGACAGCAGGCAATGAGATCCTGAGTCTGCCTTTGTAATGTAATGTAAAGAAGAGAACTGTGTGTCTTGCGGGCAGGAGATTGGTGTTTCCTTCTGCTGTCTTCTGTATTCCCTGTGAAGTTAGAGATGAGGCTGTCTGAACAGAATGGTGTAGGAGGGAGGTGAGGTTTCAAAGTAAAGAGTGGAGAAGGCTTGAAATAAACACTGTGGAGAGTGAGAGAGAGAGTGAATCATGAAAATATAAAATGATTTCTGGACTGCATTGAGAATCTGATATAGGTTCCATGAATTTACAACAGTACAACTTTTCCTGATGTGTGAGTTCTCTCCATTGGTATGGAGTAGTGCGGCATTGAGGCTGGGTAGGTGGTTAGTACTGTAATGTAGGGCTGGGGCCTTTCAGTCCAAGTGAAGGACAAGAAGGGAAGGGGGCGGAGAGTATAGGAAAAGAGCAGATGGTGAAGTTGAAGTACGACATGGAATTGAAGCTGGAAAGGGAGTTATTCTGCATAGTACTGATGCATTTTGTACCTAAAATTCTCTAGAGTCCTCATAGTAGAATCTCACTATGTTGTCACATCATTTTGCAACAAGATAGAATTTCTGTGCAAACTTAACTTGCTGTGCTAGTCTGGCTGTTACTGTAATCCACACTTTACTTGTACCCATGTAGTCCTAAACACCATTTGATTAAGCTACAACCTCAGTAAATAAAAACATAATTTGTAGAGTTTGTGAATATATTTTCTAAAAACACTTGAATCTGACATTTTAATACAGTGTGAAACTGCAGCCCAACAGGAGTTTGCTGAAGAACTTCAAAAGCGGGAACGTTTTTTAGTTGAAAGAGAACAACTGCTTTTCAGACATGAAACTGCTTTGAGTAAAATTAAAGGTGTCGAAGAAGAGGTTCTTACAAGATTTCAGATTATGAAGGAGGTAACTATATAGCATTTGATTTCATAGTAATATAATTTGTGTTTTTCTTAATTTAGATTCACTAGATCTTAGCATTTTGTCACATTCTTCTCCAACCTCCCTTCCCCCCACGTATTTTTTCCTGAGCCATTTGAAACTCATTTGCAAAAATCATGACTCAACACCCCTAAATACTTCCTTAGTATTATCACTACTTAATCTTAGGACTATGTGTCTCCTAAGTAAGCATAAGGGCATTTGCTGCATGGTTAACATATTAGGAAATTAATGGTACTTGAATAATTTAATGTAATACACAGTCCACATTCACTTTCCCAGTTGGGCCTTGAAATCTTTTGTTTTTATTTTCTGATCAAAGAACTAGACAGAATTTTTGCATTACATTTGATTTTTATGTCTTTTTGGTTTCTTTGGATGTAGAGCAGTCAACCAGTTTTCTTTTTGTAAGACCTTTCTTTGAAGATTCCAGGCCAGCAGTCTTATGTCATGTCCTGGATGGATTTGCTAAGGATTTTATTCAGGTTAAATATTTTTCTCAAGAATATTATCTAGGTGATATAGTATACTTTCTTTCATATCAATAGATACATTACTATCTGTGTAACTTACAGAGAATGAATTTCATTCTGTTTTGAAAAATGCATATAGTCTTGTAATCACCACCATAATTCTGATAAAGAATAATTCTAGCACCCCAAAGGTTTCCTTACACTCCTTTGTAGTTATCTCTCCCTGCTCCCTGCACCCTGCCCTGGCAACCCCTGACCTATTTTCTGTCCCTGTACTTCTGCCTTTCCCAGAATGTCATGTAAATAGAATTGTGATTTTTCTTTATCTGTGGTTTTCAGCAGCAATTCAATTAGGAGGTATCTCCACATGTTTTTCTTTGAGTTTACCCTGTTTGGGGTTCCCTGAACATCTTGACTTTGTAGATGAATGTCTTTTACCAAATTTGGGAAGTTTTCAACCAGTGTTTCTTCAAATATTTTTTATGTTCCAACTGCTTTCTCCTCCTTCTGTGTCTCCAGTGACTCATATGTTAGGTCTTTTGCTGTTACAAACTGCTGAGGCTCTGCTCCTTTTTCCTCGTCTATTTCTTCTGTGCTCTTCAGATTTGGTAATATCTGTTGTCTGTCGTTATGTTCATTGTTTATCCTTGCATATCCATGTTGCTACTGAGATCATCTAGTGAATTTTTTGTTTCTGATATTTTAATGTTCTAAAATTGCTAATTAGGTTCTTTTTAAAATTATGTTTAATTTTCCTCATGAGCATTTTTATCTTTCCATTTGTATTCATTTGTATTTACCTCATAGAACACACCTAAAAATTCAACATCTGGGTCATGTAAGGATTGGTATTTTTCTTGCGACATAGTCACATTTTTCTTGTTCTTTGCATGTTCAGTGACTTTTGGATTATATTTGGGACTTTGTGGATATTATACAGATTCTGGATCTGGTTATAATCCTCTGGAGAATGTTTCTTTTTTTAAGCAGTCAACCCAATTGAGTTGTTTGTTTATAAATTGAAGTATAGCTTATGGACCTTATGTTAGTTTCAGATGTACAACATAGTGATTCAACTTTTATATATATTATGAAATGCTCACCACGATAAACTAGTTACCATCTGTCACTATATAATGAATGCTATTACAATATTATTAACTATATTCTCTATGGTGTACTTTACATACCTGATTTATTTAATTTTATAACTGGAAGTTTGTGCCTTTTGACCACCTTCACCCGTTTTTCCTACTGCCTACCTCCTCCCCTCCCATCTGGCAGTCACCACCAGTTCTTTCTTTTAGGAGTCTGTTTCTGTTTTATTTTGTTTGTTCATTTGTTTTGTTTTTAGATTTTATATATAAGTGAAATCATGCGGTATTTGTCTTTCTCTGACTTCTTTCACTTAGCATAATACCCTCTAGGTTCCTTCATGTTGTCACAAATGGTAGAATTTCATTCTTTTTTACGTCTGAGTACTATTCCATTGTGGATTTATACCACATCTTTATCCATTCATCTATCAGTGGACACTGAGGTTTCTTCCATATCTTAGCTATTGTAAATAATGCTGCAGTGCACATAGGTATGCATATATCTTTTGAAATTAATGTTTTCATTTTCTTTAGGTAAATAACCAACAGTGGGATTGCTGGATCATATGGTATTTTTATTTCTAATTTTTTGAGGAACTTCCATAGTGCTTTCCAGAGTGTCTGTATCAATTTACATTTTCACCACCAGTGCACAAAGTTACCCTTTCCTCACGTCTTACCAATACTTGTTATTTCTTGTGTTTTTGATACAAGCCATTCTGACTGGTATAAGGTGATATCTCATTGTGGTTTTGATTTGCATTTCCCTGACAATTTTAGTGGATTGAGCATTTTTTTCATGTACCTGTTGGCCATCAGTATGTCTTTGGAAAAGTATCTGTTCAGGTCCACTTCCCATTTTTTAATTGGATTGTTTATTTTGGTGTTGAGTTGTATGAGTTCTTTATATATTTTGAGTATTAACCAGTATCCACATTTATTGGATATATAATTTGCAAGTATCTTCTCTTGTTCAGTAGGTTGCTTTTTTGTTTTATTGTTTCCTTCACTGTTCAAAAGGTTTTTAGTTTGATGTAGACCCAGTTGTGGTTTTTTTCCCCCCAATTGTTTATTTTTGTTTTTGTTGCCCTTGTCTGAAGAGACAGACCAAAAAAACATTGCTAAGACTGATATCCAGAAGTTTAATACCCTTGTTTTCTTTTAGGAGTTTTATGGTTTCAGGTCTTACATTTAGATCTTTAGTTCATTCCTAATTTATTTTTATATATGGTATGAGAGAGTGTTTTCCTAAATTAAGAAAGTTTCATTCTTTTGTATGTAGCTTTTTAGTTTTCTCAGCACTATTTATTGAAGAGACTCTTTCCCCATTGTATCTTCTTTCCTCCTTTGTTGTAGATTACTTTACCATATAAGCGTGAATTTATTTTGGGGCCCTCTGTTCTGTTCCCTTGATCTCCATGTCAGTTTTTGTGCCAACACTATACTGTTTTGATAACTATAGCTTTGCAGTATTGTTGGAAAAGTGCGAGGATGATACCTCCAAGTTTGTTCTTCTTAAAGTTGCTCTGGCTGTTTTGGGTCTTTTGTGGTATTATTTGTTCTAGTTCTGTGAAAAAGACTGTTGGTATTTTGGTAAGGATTGCATTCAATCTGTAGATTACGTTAGGTAGTATGGGCATTTTAACAGTATTAGTTGTTTTAATCCATGAGCATGGTATATCTTATTTATTTGTGACATCTTCTATTTCTTTTATTAATGTCATATAGTTTTCAGAGTAAAGGTCTTTCACCTCCTTGGTTAAATTCCTAGGTATTCTTATTGTTTTTAGTGCAATTGTTAGTATGATTGTTTTCTTAATTTCTCTTTCTGCTATTATGGTATTAGTATAAAAACACAACTGATTTCTGTATATTAATTTTGTATCCTGCAACTTTACTGAATTCATATATTCTAATAGTTTCTGGTGAATTCTTTATGGTTTACTATATAGAATATAATGTCATCTGCAGATAGTGACAGTTTTACATCTTCCTTACCAACTTGGATGTCTTTTATTTCTTTTTCCTGTCTGATTGCTGTGGCTAGGACTTCCAATGCTGTGTTGAATAAAAGTGGTAAAAGTAGGCATTCTAGTCTTATTCCTAATCTTAGAGTAAAAGCTTGTAGCTTTCACCTTTGAGTATGATGCTAGCTATAGCTTTCCAATGTATGGCCTTTATTACGTTGAGGTATGTTCCCTCTGTACTCACTTTGTTAACAGTTTTTATCATGAATGGATGTTGCCTTTTGATAAATGTTTTTTCTGCATCTGTTGAGATGACCATATGGTTTTTATCCTTCATTATTTTAATGTGTCATATCACATAGGTGTGTGAATATTGAGCCATTCTTGCATCCCTGGAATAAATCAGGGTAATCCTGGCCTCAGAGTGAATTTGGAAGCATTCCTTCCTCTTAAATTTTTTTGGGAATACTTGAGAGAAGAATAGGTATTAACTCTTTGAATGTTTGGTAGAATTCACCTCTGAAGCTAGCTGTTGACAGTTTTTGATTACTGATTCAATTTCATTACTAGTAATTGTTCTGTTCAGATTTTCTGTTTCCTGATTCAGTTTTGGAAGATTGTGTACTTTTTTTAAAAATTCTTTTATTATTATTATTATTATTATTATTTTTATATTTGAGATAGAGAGAGGCAGACAAATAGTGCGTGAGCAGGGCTGGACAGAGAGACACGGAGACAGAATCCAAAACCGGCTCCAGGCTCCGAGCTGTCAGCACAGAGCCAGATTCAGGGCTCAGACTCATGAGCTGTGAGATCAGGACCTGAGCCAAAGTTGGATGCCCAACCCACTGAGCCACCCAGGAGCCCTATCTCTCACCCTTCTTGATGTGTCTGTTTCTTTATGTTTTTACCTGTGAAAGAGCTGTCCTGCTAGTCTTCAGGTCATTCTCAGAGGGAGTTGCTGTCCATATAGTTGCAACCTTGGTGTGTTCATGAGAGGAGGTGAGCTCAGGATCTTCATACTCCATTTTCCCTATTCCATCCTCATTAGATTTAGGCCAGGGTTCTTTCTCACCTTCTGTGGGAAGTGACCCAATCTCAGTTCAGTTTTCAAAGCTTTGGAGTTGTACCTGTGCCACTTAGGTTTACTCTAATACTCAGGCAATGGTTTAAATCAGTTCAGTTCTCAAGACCCTTAGTATGGTGCCTGTGTCTTTCCCATGCTTGCAGAATTGGGGGTTAGTTTGAGATGTGGGTGGTATTTTTAAACCAAACTCTGATCTCTCCACCTTTGCTTTGCCACTTTTGTTTGTGCTATGCTTAGAGTTAAGCCAGATTTCTACAGGTGTTTGTACACCTGAATGAAAAGATTCTTTTTCTGAGTCTCTTCTCTGAGATACTGCACACATTCCGTGGCTCACAGTGGCCCTTTTCCTGGCTTCCCTGACTGTAAAGGCAGAGTTTCTCTCAGTTTAGCAGCCTACAGTGCTCTGCTGCACTTCAGAGTGCTGGGGGCCTGCCCTGGGGCAAGACTGCTACAATTCCCTATTTCTGTTTACGTTTTACAGTCTTTAGGGTTACTTTTTGTGTTTTGTCTAAGGTTTTCAGTTGTAATCAGTAACAGAACTAGAATGTAGTGGGCTTATCTTGCCATTCCGGAAATGGAACTCATATCCTATTTTTAACATCTTTTCGATTTGGAAAAATTTGGACAATGAGAATGTTAACCTAATGTTTGAAATACCTGTATTTGTGGTTAGATACTAAGTTATTTAAAGAATCATTTAATGTAATAATAAAATTGCATAAAGCTAATGTTTTCACGTGGTTGGATTTTTAAACAGGGCAAAAGAAGAAATGCTTGGATTCTCAAGAGGTTTCCATACTAGACTTCTTGATTTCTTTTCTCTTTAGATTTGTCTGCTATTCTTAAGTGTAAAGATAACAGCCTTTTTTTAAATAGTTCCTATATGATTACTTGGAAGAAAGAAATTAACTCAATTTTTTTATTTCATATAGAAATTTGCTTGTTTTAATACATTATGAATAAATTGAGAATAAAAGGTGACAAGTATCTGTACTTTAAATCAAAAAGTGCTATCTCGTTTAAATGTGATTAGAAGGTTAATTGATTTCAATTATTTATAAAACTGATTAAGGAAAGTCAAATAGTTTAAGACTCAGATATATTGGGGCGCCTGGGTGGCTCAGTCAGTTAAGTGGCCGACTTCGGCTCAGGTCATGATCTTGTGGTCTGTGAGTTCGAGCCCCGCATCGGGCTCTGTGCTGACAGCTCAGAGCCTGGAGCCTGTTTCAGATTCTGTGTCTCCCTCTCTCTGACCCTCCCCCGTTCATGCTCTGTCTGTCTCTGTCTCAAAAATAAATAAACGTTAAAAAAAAAAAAATTTTAAAAAAAGACTCAGATATATTAATATGTTTTTAAATTTGAGATGTAAACAATTAGCTACTTTATGAGAATAAGAAATTAGTTCTATATCTATGGATATTTATTCCTCAGGGTAACTTAAATCTTAAATTTTAACTTATAAAGCTATGAATTGCTAACCAGACTCTTGAAGAAGATCAGAAACCCAGGGAGCCTGGGTGGCTCAGTTGGTTTAAGTGCCTGACTCTGGTTTCAGCTTGGGTCATGATCTCACTATTTGTGAGATTGAGCCCTGCCTCAGGCTCTGCACTGAGGCAGAGAACCTGCTGGGATTCTTTCTCTCCCTTTCACTGCCCCTCCTTCTCTCACACCCACTCACTCACATTCTCAAACATTAAAAAAAAAAAAAAAGATCAGAAACCCTTCATTGTTTTATCATTCCATGGTGTGAAAGAAATTATTTTAGTGAGTTTCAGTGGACTCTTTTGAGCAGAAGCACAAAATAGTTTTTTTAGTAAGTACTTAACAAATGTTTTCAATGCTTAGTTATTACTTTGTTTGATGACATAGTTTTTATAATTAATTGTGGTATTAGTCATATATGCTTAAATACATTGATAAAAGTCCTGATTCAAGGAGTTCTATTTTTTTTTTTTAATGTTTACATTGAGAGAGAGGGGGAGCACTCACGTGCACGAGGCACAGAGGGGCAGAGAGAGAAGGAGAGAGAGAATCCCAAGCAGGCTCTGGTCCATCAACGGTGAGCCTGACACAGGGCTTGATCCCATGACTGTTGAGATCATTACCTGAGCTGAAATCAAGAATTGGATGCTTAACTGACTGAGCCAACCATGCGCCCAGAGGAGTTCTAATTTTTAATTACTTTGTGTTCAGTAGCCATTTGTGGCATGGAATCCACACCTAATTTTTAAATCAGATTTTTTTTCCCCTTCTAGCAGCACAGTGCAGAAGTTGAGCACTTAACTGAAGTTCTTAAGGAAAGAAATAAAGAAAGTAAGAGGCTAAGGTCCTCTTTTGATGCATTAAAAGAATTGAATGATAACTTAAAAAAGCAGGTAAGATCTATTTTAGTATATACTAGATTTCAAAATACTCTTAAAACTTCTATCATCTATACTTAAATTATTTATCAAAGTCTTAGGATATATTCTATCTAGAGAAATTTTTTTATTAACTTTATTTGCTAACTTTATTTTGTATAATACTTCCAAATATAAATATGGTATTCTTAAGCTTTTGGTTTTTCATCATCTATTTTAGCAACTAGTTGAGATGCTTTTGCAATTTGAAATTTTTAAAATTGAAAACAAGCAAAAAAACCTGCTTGATAACCTGGGGATTTTTAGGCATTTAGCTAATCTAATACTACTTCTTTTAACTGCTATTTTACACCACTGCTTATTTAACATTCGTTTATTTTCTGGGTATCTATTATGTGCTAGGCAGTGTACTAGAAGGAAGCCTACACATTGCTTGTAGTCCCATGAGTATAGAGTGCTATCATGTTGTACTGTGATTATGTGTGTGATGTAATCTCGGTTGCTACTTAATACTGAAGTTGCAAATATTTTTATGAGTTGTATCTGTTTTTCTTTTTTTGTTTGTTTAACTTTTGCCAGTTTTTGACTGAAAGATGTGAAAGAATATGTTGAAGAGAGATGAGAGACTGATTGTGTGTGTATTTGTGGGAAGAGGAGAAGTAGATGAGCAGAAACTGGGCTAAACCCAGTCACTTCAAAAATTAAAGCTTTGGGCTGGAAAACTATATGGATTCTAAGCTCAGACTCTCAGAGATAATATGAATCCTGGAATTCCTTAGGTAGCTAGCTATATGTTCTCAGTTTCTCTTTTTGATGTCCTGTAGTCACGGCTTGTTACAGCTTTTCTCAGTGGCCTTGATAACTAGGGATACTGTTTCTCATTTGATCTAAGTTCTTTGGCTTCTCTGAATTCATTTATGGCCTCCCACAGTTGGAGTATGGCCTTCACTTACTGTTGTTTGGAAGCCTGCTTTATCCCTGGTGAGATTACTTTTTCCCATCACACTCAGTGTAGTGCTCTCTCCCTCTCTTTTTTAAATTGTAGTTGACACACAACATTGTATTAGTTTCAGGCGTACAAATTAATGATTTGACAACTTTGTATGTTATGCTGTTCTTACCACAAGTGTAGGTACTGTCTGTCACCAGACAACTCTAGCACATTTTTTTTGAGAAGGGTTTCTTTAACTACTAGCCAAGGAGCATTGTTGCCTATACCTATCTTTTAAGGTTGTACAATTCTTAATAGTCTTGCATGTGTTTGTATCAATATCTGGTGAGCGGAGTGGATATGTAATTATTAAGTGATCAACCTATTGATAATTGGATTTTTGATCTAGTATGTCCAAACTGAAAAAGCTTGGGAGAAACCCTTTGGTATCAACTGGCAGAATGCTTTTTAAAACAATTTTTTAAGTTCATTTATTTTGAGAGAGAGAGAGCACATGAACGAGAGAACACAAGTGGGGTAGGGGTAAAGAGAGAGGAAGAGAGAGAATCCTAAGCAGACTCCCCACTGTCAGCGCAGAGCCTGATGTGGGGCTTGAGATCATGAACTGCGAGTTTATGACCTGCATCGAAATTGAGAGTCAGATGCTTAACTAACTGAACCAGTCAGGTGTCCCCGGGGTGCTTTTTTATAGTTACTTTGTTTAGTGTGGATAAGGGATCGTTTTTTGTTTTCTGTTAAGGATGAAATAGTAAATACTTTGGACTCCGTGAGCCATACAGTCTGTCACAATGACTCGACTCTGACGTAATGCAAAAGCAACTATAGTCAATAAGTGAGTGAGTATGGCTGTGTTCTAATAAGACTTTATAACAACAGTGTTCAGATTTGGCCCATGGGCTATAGTTTGCACTATGAATGATATATACAGCTGACCCTTGAACAACACGGGTTTGCACTGTTACACTTATATGCAGATTTTTTTTGATAAGTAGTACAGTACTGTAAATATATTTTCCTTAGGATTTTCTTAATAACATTTTGTTTTCTCTAGCTTATTTATTGTAAGAACATAGTATATAGGAGTAAAACATACGAATTATGTGTTAATTGACTGTTATCACTAAGGCTTTTCTGGTCAACAGGAAGCTATTGTAGTTAAGTTTGGGGAGTCAGAAGTTCTATATGAATTTTTTATTGCTTGGGGGTCAACACCCCTAACGCACACATGGCTTAAGGCTCAACTGCATTTCAAAATTGCTAAATAAAAAGGTAAGTTATTTCCATGACTGTCTTAAGTAGCAATTTGTGGCACCAGTGGGCATAAATAAGTTTGAAACAATAATAACAACATCAATGATAACAAATCCGTTAAGTCATGCTAAGCTGAGGAGGCAAGGATTAATATTCAGGACTCACCAGGCTGGAGAGTCCCTGTGGACAACATAGGTCCTCGGTTGAAAAGCAGCAGGGAAGACACTCTTAAATACTGAGAACAAACTGAGGGTTGATGGGGGGGTGGGGGGG
>NW_026057578.1:50774902-50785710 GCF_023721935.1 Panthera uncia | reverse complement strand
GGGGGGGGGGGGAGGGAGGGAAGGGTAGGTGATGGGCATTGAAGAGGGCATCTTTTGGGATGAGCACTGGGTTATATAGAAACCAATTTGACAATAAATTTCATATATTAAAAAAAAAAAGCAGCAGGGTTGCACTCTAGGAAGAGGCAAATTAGAGGTAGATGGAACCCTCCTCTGATTGAAATTTCCTAAATGATCTTAGTTCCTGTTCAGAGTAATCAGTCTCCATTTTGAATACCTAGAATGAGCCCTCTTTTTTTTTTTTATTTGATTTTTTAAATTTACATCCAAGTTAGTTAGCAGACAGTGCAACAATGATTTCAGGAGTAGATTCCTTAATGCCCCTTACCCATTTAGCCCTTCCCCCCTCCCACAACCCCTCCAGTAACTCCCTGTTCTCCATATTTAAGAGTCTCTTATGTTTTGTCCCCATCCCTGTTTTTATGTTATTTTTGCTTCCCTTCCCTTGTGTTCATCTTTTCTGTGTCTTAAAGTCGTCATACGAGTGAAGTCATATTTGTCTTTCTCTGACTAATTTCACTTATCATAATACTCTCTAGTTCCATCCACATAGATGTAAATGGCAAGATTTCATTCTTTTTGATTACCGAGTAATACTTCATTGTATACATATACCACATCTTTATCTATTCATCTATCGATGGACATTTGAGCTCTTAGAATGAGCCCTCTTTGAAAGAAGATATGTGCATAGAATTTGTAAATTTTCTTAGTCATTCTGTACGAAATTAATAATTGCACTCAGGGCAGAATCACATGACTATGAAGAGAACAAAAATGCCCCAGACAATATGAATATACCTGCGAGTGATCCAGATATTGGAGCTACTAACCATGACTTTAAAATGATGATTACGATTAAAAAACTGATAAGGATGCCTGGGTGGCTCAGTTGGTTAAGCGTCTGACTGCGGCTCAGGTCGTGATCTCAGGGTTCGTGAGTTCAAGCCCTGCGTCGGGCTTTGTGCTGACAGTTCAGAGCCTGGAGCCTGCTTAGGATTCTGTGTCTCCCTTTCTCTCTGCCCCTTGCCCACTCTCATTCTGTCTCTCCCTGAAAAATAAATAAACATAAAAAAAAGTTCTTTTTAAAGTTCAGAAAGTGATTAATATGTTCAAATAAGTAGGAAAAAAAGATTGAGAACTTCATTAGAGAAGCAGAATATGTAAAAAGGAATTAAATTGAAATTCTAAAACTAAAAAATGCACTAATTGAATTTCAAAACTCCAGTGAAAGGATTTAACAGTAGATAAGTCACAGCAGAAGTTAGGATTAATGAACTGGAGGATCATTTCCTAAAAAATCTTGAAATGAAAACATTGAGTGGAGAAAGAATAAGAAACATTTGTTAAAAGTTTTAACATGGGAATTCAAAAAGAGATAATAGGGCTTGATAAATTACTAGCCAGTTTGATCAAAAAGAAAAAGGAAAGGACCCAAATCAAGAATGAAAGAGATCACAAGCAACACAGAAGAAATAAAAACAATAATAGAATATTATGAGCAGCTGTATGCCAATAAAATGGGCAATCTGGAAGAAATGGACAAATTCCTAGAAACATATAAACTACCAAAAGTGAAACAGGAAGAAGTAGAAAATTTGAACACACACATAACCAGTAAAGAAATTGAATTAGTAATCAAATATCTCCCAAAAATCAAGAGTCCAGGGCAGGTGACTTTCCAGGGGAATTCTACCAAACATTTAAGGAAGAGTTAACACCTATTCTCTTGAAGCTGTTCCAAAAGATAGAAATAGAAGGAAAACTTCCAAACTCTTTCTATGAAGCCAGCATTACTTTGATTCCAAAACCAAAGAGACCCCATTAAAAAGGAGAACTACAGACCAATTTCCCTGATGAACATGGATGCAAAAATCCTCAATGAGACATTAGCCAACCAAATCCAACAATACATTGAAAAAAATAATTCACCACGACCAAGTGGGATTTATACCTGGGATGCAGGGCTGGTTCAGTATCTGGAAAACAATCAATGTGATTCATCACATCAATAAAAGAAAGGATAAGAACCACATGATCCTCTCGATAGATGCAGAGAAAGCATTCGACAAAACACAGCATCCTTTCTGATAAAAACCCTGAGAAAGTAGGGATAGAAGGATCATACCTCGAGATCATAAAAGCCACATATGAAAAATCCAATGCTAATATCATCCTCAATGGAGAAAAACAGAGCTTTCCTCCTAAGGTCAGGAACAAGACAGGGATGTCCACTCGTAACCACTGTTATTCAACATAGTATTGGAAGTCTTAACTTGAGCAGTCAGGCAACACAAAAGGCATCCAAATTGGCCAGGAGGAGGTCAGACTTTCACTCTTCGCACATGATATGATGCTTTATATGGAAAACCCAAAAGATTCCACCAAAAAACCACTAGAACTGATTCATGAATTCAGCAAAGTTGCAGGATATAAAATCAATGCATAGAAATCGGTTGAATTCCTACACAACAACAATGAAGCAACAGAAAGAGAAATCAAGGAATCAATCCCATTTACAATTGCACCAAAAACCATAAAATCCCTAGGAAGAAATCTAACCAAAGAGGTGAGAACTCTCTACATTGAAAACAGTAGAAAGCTTATGAAAGAAGTTGAAGAATAAACAAAAAAATGGAAAAATATTCCATGCTCCTGGATAAGAAGAACAAATATTGTTAAAATGTCAACACTATCCAAAGCAATCTACATATTCAATGCAATCCCTATCAAAATAACACCATTCTTCACAGAGCTGGAACAAATAATCCTAAAATTTGAATGGAACCAGAAAAGACCCCGAATAGCCAAAGCAATCTCGAAAAAGAAAACCAAAGCAGGAGTTATCACAATCCTGGACTTCAAGCTGTATTACAAGGCTGTAATCACCAAGACCGTATGGTACTGGCACAAAAACAGACACTCAGATCAATGGAACAGAATAGAGAACCCAAAAATGGATCCAAAAACGTATGGCCAACTAATCTTTGACAAAGCAGGAAAGAATATCCAATGGAATAAAGACAGTCTCTTCAGCAAGTCGTGCTGGGGAAACTGGACAGCAACATGCAGAAGAATTAACCTGGACCACTTTCTTACACCATCCACAAAAATAAACTCAAAATGGATGAAAGACCTAAATGTGAGACAGGAAGCCATCAAAATCCTTGAGGAGAAAGCAGGCAAAAACTTCTTTGATCTTGGCTGCAGCAACTTCTTACTCAACACGTCAAGGGAAACAAGGGAGGCAAGGGAAACAAAAGTAAAAATGAATTATTGGGACCTCATCAAAATAAAAAGCTTCTGCACAAGCAATGCTAAAAGGCAACCGACAGAATGGGAGAAGATATTTGCAAATGACATATCAGATAAAGGGTTAGTATCCAAAATTTATAAAGAACTTATCAAACTCAATACCCCCAAAAAAATAACCCAGTGAAGAAATGGGCAAAACACATGAATAGATACTTCTCCAAGGAAGACATCCAGATGGCCAACCAACACATGAAAACATGCTCAACATCACTCATCATCAGGGAAATACAAATCAAAACCACAATGAGATACTACCTCACTCCTGTCAGAATGGCTAACATTAACCAGGCAACAACAGATGTTGGAGAGCATGTGGAGAAAGATGATCTCCTTTGTATTGCTGGTGGGAATGCAAACTGGTGCAGCCACTCTGGAAAACAGTATGGAGGTTCCTCAAAAAACTAAAAATAGAACTACCCTATGACCCAGCAATTGCACTATTAGGTATTTATCATAGGGGAAGAGGTATGCTGTTTCGAGGGGGCACATGCACCCCAATGTTTATAGCAGCACTATCAACAATAGCCAAAGTATGGAAAGAGCCCAAATGTCCATCAATGGATGAATGGATAAAGTAGAAGTGGTATATATATACAATGGAGTATTACCCGGCAGTCATAAAGAATTAAATCTTGCCGTTTGTAACTATGTGGGTGGAACTGGAGGGTATTTTGCTAAGTGAAATTAGAAAAAGACAAATATATAACTTCATTCATATGAGGACTTTGAGACACAGAACAGATGAACATAAGAGAAGGGAAGCAAAAATAATACAAAAATAGGGAGGGGACAAAACATAAGAGACTCTTAAAGATGGAGAACAAACAAAGGGTTACTGGAGGGGTTGTTGGGGGGGGATGGGCTAAATGGGTAAATCATTGTTGCACTATATGCTAACTAACTTGGATGTAAATTAAAAAAATAAAATAAAATAAAAAATAAGAGGGATAATAGGGCAAAAACAAAATATGGGAAGAGAAATAATCACTATCCAAAACGGTAAAAAACAAACAAGCAAACCCACCAACCTACAGATTCAAGAAATTATGTTAAGCCTAAGCAGGGTACATATTTAGGAAAACCATACAGAAGAACACTGCTTTAATTTTAAGACTGCTAAAAACATTAGATAAAGATAAAATTTTAAAAGTGTTCAGAGAAAAATAAGACCAGGAACAGTAAAACTAATGACTAACTATTAAGGAGGAAACATCCTGTGTCTTAAATATAAATAGGAAAAGAGAAAAACTCCCTTTCTTGTTGTAATAGGCCAGTGTAATCTTGAAACTAAACATGTCAAGAATGTTACAAGAAAAGAAAAATTCAAACCAGTTACATGAATATAGATGTAAAATTTTTAAATGTTAGCAGGTTGAGTCTAGCAATGCATAAAAATAATACAACTGAGTGGATTTAATACAGGAATACAAAGGTGATTTATCATTTGAAAATTAACACATCTAATAAGAGTAGAAAAAGAGTAGAAAAATCATAATTTCTGCTGATAATAAAATTGAGCACCATGTTGATAATAGTAATAAAAGAAAACTTAATTTTGATAAGTATCTACAAAAAAAAAAACCAACAGCAAAATCATACTTAATATAGGTTATTGAAATGTTTTCCCTCTGAAATCAGAACAAAGTGTCCTCACTGTTCCTGTTTCTATTGAACACTATAATGAAATTGCTAGTCAGTGCAATAGGGAAAAAAAAAAAGTAGAAAATAAGGATTGGAAAAATAAGGAATAAGAAGTAAGACTTATCTACTGATGATATGATTATGTACTTATATACAGAGGTATCCAAACAAGTAAGTAGAATTAAGATAAGTATACAGACAAGTATACAGACAAGTTAGTAGAATTAAATAAATTTAGGAGAATCTTTGGATATAAGTTCAATATTCAAAAACCAGGTGTATTTTTATATACCAAAAATCAGATAATAAATGTTATTTATTGAAAGATACAGATAATAACATCAAAAAATATTAGCTATCCAGGTTAAATCTAAATAAAGATGTGTATAACATATATACTGAAAAGTACAAAACATTATTAAGATAAAATAAAGAAGACCTAAATAAATTGAAGTTTATGTTATGATCATAGGTGGGAAGACTCAATATTTTTAAGCATGACAGTTCTTCCCAAATTTATATATTAATCCAATTTCAATAGTTTATTACACTGCATGCTTTAATGATTTGTACACTTTTCTATACATACATTATAGTTCAATAAAAAGTTCAATTAAAAGATCTTTCCCATTAAAACATATACTTGTAAGATATCAGGAGACTTAACAGATTTTTATAGAATGCAGTAAACTTAGATACTGTTAGTACTTTGAGGACTAATGATGATTTTTAGCTGTGTTTTATTTTAATTAAAAAATTTATTTTATTGTTGAAGTATAATTGACATACAATATCCTGTTAATTTCAGGTGTATATCATAGTGATTCAATGTTTTTATACATTTCAAAATGATTTCCAAGATAAGTCTAGTTACCCTCAGCTGTGATTTTCTTTAATCATGAATGCTACCTCTGTTTTGTTACATTGTGTGGTTAGCCAGACTAGATAAGATAGTAGATTATTTTGGAAATCTTTAGTATGAAATCAGCTTAAGTTTTATATTGAAATATTTAATATTTTCTCACTGTAGTTAAATGAAGTAAGTGAAGAAAACAAG
The DNA here is from genome assembly GCF_023721935.1 of Panthera uncia. Taxonomy (NCBI): domain Eukaryota; kingdom Metazoa; phylum Chordata; class Mammalia; order Carnivora; family Felidae; genus Panthera; species Panthera uncia. Next base: position 50,779,676 of record NW_026057578.1, on the reverse strand, counting down.
AAGATGGAGATTCAGGCTAAGAGAGTTCAAGCTCGTTTAGATAATTTACAGGTAAGCTGCCTGCACAAGTGAATTTTAAATGATTGCCTTTGGGTTTTCTCACATTTAATACAATTGTGTTTTAATTCATGGATATGCACTGTTGCAGAGGAAATATGAGTTTATGACAATACAGAGACTGAAAGGAAATTCCCATGCTGCTAACGAAATGAAAAGTTTAAGACAAGAAAAAGTACCAGTCTCAAAAACTCACAAGGTATGATGTGATTGAAAATTTCTCCAATAGAAGGCAAAGACATTTTTTCTCTTTGTTCTTGAACCTTTTTTTTCCTATCCTTTTTGATATGAAAAGATTCACCATAATAATTCATTTACAGAGAAATAGCTGTATAATGTTTCTAATATGCTTCTATTTACAAAAGCAAAACAAAGTATTTCAGTAGTGTTTCAGGCCTAGTAACATTGACAGATCACAGGACCTTAAGCTTAATAAGAGCTTTATTATTCATTGTGTTTTAAGAACCCATAAGCTTTCAATGTTTTCTGTCAAGACTGCAATCCACACCTGAATGAGCTCTAATTTATTTATTTTTTCCTAATAATTTTTTTACATTGAGGCATAAATTACAGTAACATAATGCATATTGTTAAGTATATAGTTTGGTCAGTATTGAAGAATGCCTATACTCCTGTAACCTACAACTAGATAGAGAATATTTCCATCACTCTAGAAAGTTCCCTTGTCCCTTCTCAGCTCTTCCTTGTAAGAAGTAGCTGCTAATCTGCATTCTATCACCATGAATTCATTTTACCTATTTTAGAACTTAGGTCAATGAGATTGTATAGTATGCATTCATTTGGGTAAGGCTTATTTTACTCATTATAACATTGGGTGTATCAATAGTTTGTTCCTCTGTAGTTGCTCAGTAGTATTCCATTGTATGACTGTATCACAGAATTTGTTTATTCTTCTGTTGATAGACACCTGGGCTATTTCTGTTTTTTGTCTATTATGAATAAAGCTGTTAAGAATATTTGTGTACAAGGCTTTTAGCGGACATGTGTTTTCATTCATCTTGGAAATACAACTAAGGCCAGAATTTATGGGTCATAGATATTTGACTTTTCATGAAACTGCCAGTTTTCCAAAGCTGTTGTACCGTTTTATACTCCTATGAATTTTGTGATTGCTCCACAACCTTGCCAACATTTGTTTTCAGTCTTTTTCATTTTGACCTTTCGGTAGGTGAGTAGTGATATCTCAATGTGGGTTTTTAATAATTTTTATAAATCCTCTACTTATTTTCATAAAGTGGGAACACAGCACTGTTTAAAGATTTTTGTGGAATCTGAGTAGTAAAATCAGGAGCCACCATTGGGCAGTGTGACTCTGAAGGTGTTAACTATCTGGCTTATGATGAAGACATCATGACTCAGGACCAAATTCAGCAAAAGATTGCTATGCAGAACCTTCTCTTCTTGGAGCTACTAGAACTCACCATCCTATGCAGGGAATATGCTGGATGACATCTATCACTGGAAGATTGAGCACCTCCACCAAAAGTTCTCATACATCTGCAAGACCAGGCTTTATGTGAGCAGCTGCTGCTGCTGCTGCTGCTCCTCCTCCTCCTCCTCCTCCTCCTCCTCCTCCTTCTTAAATGTTTATTTATTTCTGAGAGAGGGGAGGGACAGAGAGAGAGAGGGAGATAGAGCATCCAAAGTGGGCTCCGTGCTGCCAGCAGAGAGCCCAATATAGGGCTTAAACCCACAAACTGGGAGATCATGACTTACGCTGAAGTGGGATACTTAACTGCTGAGCTACCCAGATGCCCTTATATGAACAGCTTCTATCGAGGTTTTGGATTCTCCACGTGGAAATGCTGCTGGATGTCAGCAGGGAGTTTTAGCAGTTCAAGCCCGTGTCTGCCAAGATCAAAGAAGACCTGGTGTCCCAGGGCTTCACTGTTCACAGTTGAAGATTTCCACACCGTGTTTATAGACCTAACTGAGCAGATGGAGAAGCAGACCTAAGTAGCCAACTTGTTGCCCTCCTTCAATAACCAGAGGACCTTGGACTTTCTGTTAGTCTACCTGCAACTGTTCACCTCAGGCTTCCTGTAGTATGAGCACTTCATTGAAGGTGGGTGCACTGTAAAGGAATTCTGCCACCAGGAGGTAGAGGCCACGTATGAGGATAGTAACCACATTCTTGTCATCATGCCGGCCCACGCCCTCAGGGTTCCATCCAGGTGGGTGGAAGGAGATTGCACAGAGGGTATAGCACCAACCTGCACATCTTTCCCTGAAGTCTCTGGGCCTAAGATCTACCTTCTCTACCTCCTGGAACTACGATTTCCTCTACAAATAGGACTTGCCCCTGTCTGCCACTGCCCTGGCCTGCCACTGCCCTCTGCCAGGCAGCACATATGTTCAGAAATATTTTTTGTGGTTGTAAATGGAAATATTTCATACCCCCACTCTGACCTTTTTCCTCTTATACAGCCTTCCATGTTGTATTAACTCAGTTTTATTTCTACTCGGTACTTAATGATGACTGAAGTCATCTAAAGTTTCCATTTGAAGAAAACAGGTTAAAATTACTCGTTCAGAATAATGTAACTCTAATCTCATTCTGATTTTGTAGATTGCTGTCTGCTTAATGTTACTTTTTTATTTATTTGCTTTTGTTTCTTTGTCTTTTCAGATTTCTAAAAAACTAAATCTAGTGTAGTTCCCTGTTTAAGGTAGATGTGTGATAAATGTAGAATTAAATTGACTAAAAGTGATTTGAAGGAATACTAAAATCAGTGTAATTGAATCTATAAATTTTTCTGGCATTTTGTTCTTTACTTCAGTTTGATAGACTCTCAGAGATAGACTCTCAATACATATTTTAATGGCATTCTTTAGGTAACTTTTTCTATAATCCCCAAATTTAAAACTTGTCTTTGAAATTTTATCAGGTTGTGAACTGAAATATATGTTTGGTTTAATTTTTTACATATAGGTACCACTTAATGCACAAGTTTATGAACTTTTAACTGTCTTCATGGACTGGATTTCAGATCACCACCTTAGTAAATTAAAAAGCGAAGAATCTGGAATGGATGGTGAAAAGCCCCTACTGAAATTTGCTTCTCAGAGAAATGATATTCAGGAGAAGTGTATAAAGGTTTGTTTCTTGATTTGATACATATGACTTATGAAGATCAAAACTGGAAAGCCTATTGTATATGTTATAAGGGAAAAAATATTGAAAATATTTTTGATTGAAAATTGACCATACCAATAGTTCTGAAAAGATTCATTTCAGACTTAATTAAAATTAGTTCATACTTTTATTTTTCTTAACATAATGGGAATTTCTTTTTAAAGATAGAGACTAGAAGTTAACATCTTAATCCAGAAATGGCAAAATAATTGTATACTAGGCAAATGATCAATGATACGAACAATTCCTGATTGATAACACATGATTTCCACTAAAATAATTTTGTTTTACTTTTTGTCATGAAGGGATGAAAAGTCTATTTGTAAGGGGCTTCTCGTTAACAAAAAGAAATGACCATTTTCTTAAGTTACAGACATTAATTTGGATATTAGTATTCATGATTTCTAGTTAGTATATGTGGTCATTAGAGGTTGACAACTATATTCTACAAGAAATATATTCAAACTTTGAAGAGCAGACATCTAAAGTTGTTTGTTTAGTGTTTTCAGAAACAATTACATAATTGTTAAATATTGGCTAGGGTTTCATTTGACAAAATTATTTCCAGTTTTCATCTTTACGTAACTAAAATGTTTCTTCTAAATGCCTTTTCTGCTTGGCAGAATAATGGCCTTCAAGATACTCATATCCTAATCCCTGGAACCTTTCCATATGTTATGTTATATGGCAGAAGTGAATTACGGTTTGCTAATCAGCTGACTTTCCAATAGAGATTGACCAGGTTGTCTGAGTGGGTCCAGTAGTCATGTGAGCTTTTAACCAGACAAAGCAGAAGAACAGGTCAGAGACTCAGCCCATGTTTGCTAGCTTTGAAGGTGGAAGAAAAGTGCCATAAGCCAAGTAAAGCTTCTAGAAATTAGTGCAATTTTAGTTATATTTAAGGCTGTGATTAATTTTCAGTTAATTTTTTGTCTCTGGTGTAAGATAAGGGTCCACTTCATTTTTCACAAGTGAATATCCAGTTTTCCCCTCACCGTTTGTTGAAGAGACTGTCCTTTTCCCCATTAAGTGGTCTTGGCACCCTTGACAAACATTATTTCACCATGTATGTGAGGGCTTATTTCTGGGCTCTCTGTCTCATTGGTTTTTATATCTCTATGTGAATATGACACTGTTGTGATTACTGTAGCTTTGCAGCAAGTTTGAAATCAGGAAGTGTGAGACCTTCAACTTTGTTCTTTTTCAAGATTGTTTTTTGTCTGTTCACTGTGCCTGGAGATTCCATATGAATTTTAGAAAGAGTAGTAGTCTATGTTGTATAAAAGTTTTACATTTTTGTGTAATTAAGCCCATATCCTTTCTTATTTATTTATTTATGTATTTATATATGTATTTTTTATTTTGAGAGAGAGTGAGTGAGTGAGCAGGGGAGGGGCAGAGAGAGAAGAGAGAGAATCTCAAGCAGGGATTCCCAAGCCCCTGACAGAGCAGAAGTCCAGTGCAGGGCTCAGTCCCACAAACCATGAGATCATGACCTGAGCTGAAATCAGCAATCAGACGCCTAACTGACTGAGCCACCCAGGTGCCCCCCTCCCCCCC